>NW_005873601.1:0-22139 GCF_000147115.1 Myotis lucifugus | reverse complement strand
GGAGAGTTAGGTGAAGGTTTGTGGAGGGCTCTAAAATCAGAACACAGAGTCTGGATTTTATCCTATTGGCACTGGGAGTGGCTGAGAAACTTTGAGTAGGGGGATGGTTAAAAGAGCGACATTATGGCAGAGTCTAGGAAGGACAAGAGATTCTTGCAATAGTCTAATTATTAAATGTTAAGATCTAAATAGGAAGGTATAGTAGACAAAAGCAATGGGCAGAGTCAAGGAGGACTGCGCTTGTCCAGACTCAGTATGAAATTTCCTCAGAAGGCTGAATAGAGCACATGGAGATGCCTCAGGGTTTTGGGCTTCAGATTTAGGAAGCTGGTGGCACTCACTATGGACAAGTAGAGCTGGGAGGTGGGAAGAGAGCACCTTTCAGTGGAACAGGACTAAACAGAACCACTGGATTCCGTCACTAGGAGGTCATGCATGTCCCATCACAGAGTATACTTTCAGTAAAGTAGGAAGAGAGAGAACCAGTTTATAGTGGATTAAGGAATAAGCAGGATGTAAGGAAAACTGATATGATGGACAAAAACATTCATTCAAATTTGGCTATTAAAATCAAAGAAAAAATGAATTACAACCACTTTACACCCACTAGAATTTTTATAACAATAATAATAAGAGTAAAGGGAAATAACAAGTGTTGGTGAGGATGTAGAGAAATTGGAACTGTCAGATGTTGCTGGTAGGAAGATAAAACGAAGCAGATGGTATGGAAAAAGTTTGGCAGTTCCCCCAAAAGTTAAACACAGAGTTACTAATATGACCCAGCAAATCCACTCCCATATATGTCCCTAAGAGAACTAAAAACATATGTATGTACTGTAGAGAGCACCTAAGAAGGCACATGAGCTGATTGTCGGCTGAATCCAGTGGCGTCGGCAGAGCCACGTCTTGGAAACAAACCATGCCAGAGGGAGGTGTGTTGTCAGCCTGACCCTTAGCTCAGGTGCTAGGGTGTGGGTTTCATTATCTAAGTTCAACCAAGTGCAAAGAATGGACACAATTATCTGGGCTCAGCCAGGAGTGACAATTACAAAGAAGCCACAAGAATGAAGAATTGCAGCTTGATCTTTAACCATGATTTCCCATACTTTCCTTTGTCTTAAACTCTAGTAAAATTCCTGTTATTATGCTGTATATAATAAATGCACTGAAGCAGCTCTGAGTCCCTGTCCCTCCATCAGAGGGCAGTGTCCCACCTGGTTCCAGCTTTCCCTACTGTCTCTGTGTCTGTCTCTTTTTTTTTCTCAATCCCCCATTGCCCCTACTCAGGACTCCTCATCTGCTCTCTGGCTGTGCTGGTCGCAGTCCAGAGAGAGAAACTGGGAACTGAATAATGGGGAACTCTTAGCCAAGTGAGGGGAATGCTCCAGTAGTGTGCATGCAACGAACTCAAGAAGTAAGGTAAGGAGCGTAAGGTAAGAACTGGGTGTTATACATGGGAAATTGAGGTGTGAATGATGTGACAGCTGTGACCTGCACGGCTAGGGTTCAGGACCTGAAGAAGAGCTGTACACAAATGACAAGAATAGACAAGAAATATGAATTTGGAAATTATAGTGGGCCAGGCAGAGAGCCCAGCTCTAGTGGGAGGGCTTCACCAATGGCCAGGCTCTGGTAGCTTTTTATTCAATTTTAGATACACATCTTGCCCTTAGTCAAGCAGGCAATTCCGGTCTCAGACAGACTATATTAAAGGTCAGTAAATATTAGTAAAGATTCACTTTGAGACTATTAGGTCAGGAAATTGCTTGAGCCACCATGTCTCCACTAAACAATTGGTGCATAGCTTTGGCCCTTGGCAACGCTCAAGGTCCATCAGCCTTCTGGGTTCCTTGTTTATACTTTCCTGATATTGTAGACAATGGGTAGCTTCCAGCATCTCCCCCTTTTCATTTTCTTAATAAATCTTGAAAAGTGAATGCTGCCTGAAGGGTTTGAGTCCTTTCAAGACTCTTCATTCTGCATCTGCAGACTAGAAATAAACATATAAGAAGAATAATGAGACAAGCAATAGTGGTTATGCTGTGAGGGAAATGTAAGGAGATCCAGTGGAAGGGATTAAATTCTTTCATGTCCTCTTTAAATTGTTGCCAGGCATCTAAGGAATTAGTTCGTAAGTTTGCCTGGGATAATTGTACAATACGCTGTTGCAATTCTAAAATATCAAGGGTTGTGTTACCCATACTCCAAGCATCAAGAAGGTGATTTTTTATTGATTCCCAAGGGTGCAAGGTACTATTATATGGAACGGGGGAACACAAATCTGGGGAAAATTATAATGACACTGCAAGGATATTCTGTGCTCTAGGCTGTGGATTTTATCACCCATCCACAAGACTGTAGACTTTAGTGCTGATAATTCTATCTCAAACTGGCTGTCAATTCTTTTTTGTATAGACAAGGTCTTGGTTACATTTTCCTTAACTTGTTGTACCAACTGAGAAGTTTGAACAGTTTGTACCATGGATGAAGCAGCAATTCCTACAGAAGTAAGTAACAATACTATAGCAAAGAGTCCTGCAATTAACATTCCAAGAAATCTTTTTTGTCTTTTTAAGATTTTTACCAGACCATGTAAGAGTTGGTAGGTTTGATGTGATTCCCAAGGCTCAGTTAGGTTAGTAGGAACCCAAGCGAAAGCAGGTTGTTTTAAAATCATGAGGGAATCTTTTTGGAATGTAGAATTAATACAATGGGATAGTGTGCAGCCTGTGTATGACACCTCATACAGATGGCTTGTAGCATTAAGGCGCATCTGGATGGGGCCTGAGAGGAGTACAAAAGGATCAAATACACAGGCGGTGGCAAATACTGTCTTATTGGGAGTTCCCCATAAGGTACAAATGGAATTATCTGAGCTATAGTTAAAACTATACCATTTAATAGGTGCAAGCGCAGCAGCTAAATTTCCATTGTGTATTTTGTAGGGGCCAATTTTCATGTTGTAATTGAGATCCAACAAATCCTCCTCTATGCCATGAGATGGAGTGACTAGCTTCAACATATAGATAGAATGTGGTCCCCTTCCATTTAAGTTGCTATTGTTACTGTACGCAGACCCATAGGGGCTCCAATGCACAAAGGAAAAACTATTATTAAGTTTGCTACTGGTGGGGAGTCACTATAACAGTCTTGCCAATTAATTTCTTCCTCAGTGAGGTGCCATTCATGACTTTTTACATAATGGCTTAGTGGGGGCGGGGGCGGGGGGTGTCTTAGTAAGTTACATTTTCTGTACCTCTCCCTGGAGCAAATAGTGATAGTAGATGTATTTGGGCTTTTGCTTCCCCCTCCTTTGGTGTCCATGCTAGTCAGAAGCCTCTCTTTAATTCTACACACAAAGGAGCAGTGGTTTGATTCTGTGTCATACAAAAGGGAAGCTGGGTGGCAACACACGTGTAATTATACTTTGCCCATATACTTCCTTGTCTCACCCATGGTCCTCCTGGATGACCAAGGTGTTTGGTATTATTGGTGACTCCATTAGGCAGGGGATCAGCCCACATAAGGGGTCTTACCCATAGAAGGTCAGGAACATAAGTTCAATATACTTCCCCAGTTGCCCCTGGTAGTATTACTGCACAGCTGATGACTGCTGGCACCGCAAGAAAAGATGTTCTCTGGTGTTCTTGGGGTTTTGGTCTCCTCACAAATTCGCTCAGCTTTCTGGACCGTCTTCTTCACTATACCTCAGGTCACCTCCAGGCTGTTTGTTTTCTTCCTTGTTCTCCTCCCACTTCTTATCTTCAGTGGGCTAGTTGGGGTTGCTGCTATCTGTGGCTTGGGTAGTCGATTGTCTGCCGCTGCAAGGTGTGGCTCCAGGTGCAGGGTCTTCATTAACCTGGCCAGTGCCTCCCTCGGATCCATGTTGAAATTTAATATTTCTTGCGGGAACCCACACGGGCTTGGAGAAATTTTCTGGAAATGAACAAGGGTATCCTCGACCAAATGTTAACAAGGGATCGGGGCCCATCCATAAACCAGACTCGAGGTTTTTCCATTTAACCAGACCATTTTCCTTTGGCTTATTCTGACACCAGTGTATTTCTATGGGTGTCTTGCCATCGGCATTACAAGTGAAAAAATTTCAAGTAACTAAGGCTTGGTGTAGTCCGCTATAGGTGATTTCTTCATAATCCCCCCCCCCCCTTTTTTTGTGTTAAATAATATTAAGAGGCTTTTGGAAATCCTGCAGTGTGCTGAATTTTCCACTTTTTACAAAATTGCTGGAAATGACAGCTTGTGTCACTGAGTCATTTTAATTGAGTAACAAATTTGTCATTTCTTCCATAGAGATTTTTAGATAAGGTCTTAACCAATTAATGTCCTTTAATAACTTCTAAAAAGTCATTTGGGGTTTTAAGGCATCTCTTTTTGTATTTCTATACTTTTAAGGCCTAATATATTGACTTTTAATTACAGTTTCTAAATATTTGAAGGGCATTTCCCTTTTTTCCTCCCAGAGTGATCTTTAAGCTACATTTAGGGAGTTTCTTTTAAAAACTTCTTTCTTTCTTCTAAAGAGAGGTACACACTTTGTTGCTTTTTTGATTCTGGCAAATACTGCCATGTATACATTAAAAGAAACTCTCTTTTTACTTATGGTGTCTCATTAATGATGAGATTTAATGCTTGAACAATAACTTTTAGCTTACTTTGTAAATATTAGCGGAAGAGATTTTAAGATTTCTCCTTTTTATTAAGCTTAAAATTTACTTTTAAGCAGCATTCTTTTTGGCTAGTGCTCATTTGCACATGTATGCAAATTTTACTTTGAACTTTACTAGCCTTTGCTTCCCTGAGATTTTATGACCCTTTTACAACTTTTGCAAATAGTTAACTTTAGAATTCATTTCTCTCTTTCAAAACTTCTTTTTATGGCCTTTAAAAATGCATTTTCACTCTAAAATTCTTTCTTTTTGTCATTAACTTGTATATACCTTCAGCTACTTGTTATAGAACTTCTTCCTCTTTTTCCTTTAAAACATATGTCCTGCCTTTTATTATTAAAACTATATAATATTTAATCCTTAATTTTCCAATGATAATTAAAAGTAAACAGCCTGCATTTTTTAGATTGGCATTTATTAAGATACCTTTTGTAATTATTCTAAGAGATATCAATTAAATTTAAACCAGCTTTAGTATTAAAAAGTTGATATTAAACATTTGGTTCAGATGATAGAATTAATCCTCTTTTTTAATTAGGCTAATAAATTATTATATTCTAGGTTGAAATTTTGCCACATGTAGTACACATAAGGATTACAATATATTTTGAATGACTAATTTCTCCAGAGAAAATATAACAATTATTTTTCTCAAAAATGAATTTCTATACTTTATGTATTTTGTTATTACAATAATATAATTTCTTCCAACTTAATTTGAATTTTAAACTCTAGGAAGCCTCAAATTTTAGGTGGCAAATTAAATATTTAACATTGCTCAGATTAGTAATACTTTCACATTTTTAAGGATATATTTTAAATAAAATACAAGGCATATTTAATTAATAGATTCAATTCTATGTTGCCATCTGTGTTATTGGCCACCTGTACCACTTATATTCTCTCTCTTCCCATTCATATATTCTGTTTGCTCTGGGGAAATTTAATAATGGCCTGGCCATCAACTGTTTCTTTTCTATTAAATTAAATTAAAGTCATGCGTAATAAACTAACAATAAACAACAAAGACAGATAAAATAATAATCAATAGATACACGGCCAATGATTTCCTTTTTAATATCTAGGACATAAAGAGGTTGAACCTGCCTTTGTTTGATTCAGGAGGAAGAATGCTCACGCCTTTTCCTTGGGTG
The DNA here is from genome assembly GCF_000147115.1 of Myotis lucifugus. NCBI lineage: Eukaryota > Metazoa > Chordata > Mammalia > Chiroptera > Vespertilionidae > Myotis > Myotis lucifugus. The sequence continues at coordinate 16,297 of NW_005873601.1, read as the reverse complement.
CCACCTTGTGTCCTTCTTGGTTGCCTACATTCTTTCTTGAAATGTCCTCTTTTTTCCACAATTAGAGCATTTTTGTAGGACCATTTTGTACTATGCTCTCACGCAAGGCCTTTATCATTTTAAAATCAAATTTGTCATGCTGTGTTATTATTTGATTTGGAAGATGTGGGTCAGCTAATAGGAAAAGCAAGTATCTCCTCCACCATCATGTCCTTTAATCCTTTTCAGATAGCTCTTTGCATAGGTGATTCTATTAGCAACAAATCAAATGTTTCAGGATTAGGACTTGGAGGTGGAGGGGGGCATGAAGGCCATTCCTCCAATGTGTCTTTTTGCTCCTCTTTAGGAGTGGAGGGTGCAAGGGGAGGAGGTTTATCCTCTTTTGCCTCTCTAAAAGGCTCTAGCAAATGAAATACCATATTCCACAAGGAGAAATAAATTTTTCCCCTGCTGATGAGCTTTTTTTCAAGTTCTGACACACTCTTTCCCAACATTCAACATCTAATGTACCCTCTTCTGGAAACCAAGAATTATGTTCTATAACAATATGCAAAAACTGTAAGAGAATACCCTCTGATGCTTTAATTCCTTTATCCTTGAGCATGCAAACCAAAAGTCTACAATAAAGTTTCTTCCTTTTTAACCTAATTCTTCCCCATTAACCTTGCTAAAAAAGACGTTTCCACCCCACTTACAGATTGTGATTTCTGCAGCTTGCATGGGCTTTGTATGCAGCAAATTTTTCCACAACTTTTAGGTGATTTTTTTTTCTCATCTTTTTGGTGATTTTCCCCCCACCTATCCGGTAAACTTCATTTTTTGCTCTAGGCCAGTGATAGGCAAACTCTTTAGTCAACAGAGCCAAATATCAACAGTATAACAAATGAAATTTCTTTTGAGAGCCAAATTTTTTAAACTTAAACTATATAGTAGGTACATTGTTATTAACTTAATTAGAGTACTCCTAAGGCTTAGGAAGAGCTATACTCAAGGGGCCAAAGAGCCGCATGTCCCTGCGAGCCGCAGTTTGCCGACCATGGCTCTAGGCGAATCTTCTTCTCCAAGTGTCCATAGTTCAAGATGCCAGATGTGAATGATATGACAGCTGTGACCTGCATGGCTAGAATTCAGGACCTGAAGAAGGGCTGTGCACAAATGATGAGACTAGACAAGAAATATGAATTTAGAAATTATAAGGGGCCAGGCGGAGAGCCCAACTCCAGTGAGAGGGCTTTACCAGTGCCCAGGCCCTGGTAGCTTTTTATTCAATTTTAGATACACATCTTGCCCTTAGTCAAGCAGGAAATTCCAGTAGCAGACAGACTATCTTAAAGGTCAGTAAATATTAGTAAAGATTCACTTTGAGACTATTAGGTCAGGAAATTGCTTGAGCCACCATTGTCTTGACCAAACAATTGGTGCATAGCTTTGGCCCTTGGCAACGCTCAAGGTCCATCAGCCTTCTGGGTTGCTTGTTTACACTTTCCTGATAGTGTAGACAATGGATAGCTTCCAGCATTCAGGGCTCAGGAAAGAGATCTCTACTCTCAAATGCTTAAAACTCTGCTTAACGCTAGAGGATGCTCTGTTAAGCACAGTCAAATTCTTGATTTCTTAAGTTTTGTTAATGAAACTTGCCCTTGATTTCCTGAAGAGGGAACCATTAACTCTCAAACCTGGGAAAAGGTGGAAAGCAGTTGTGTGACCGATACACAGCAGAAGGTCCAGAGAAGATTCCTATTCCTACATTTGCACTATGGTCTTTAATTTGTGATTCCCTTGATCCAGAGCAGGAGAGTTTAAGAATCTCTAAGCAGCGCTCACAGGTTTGGCTCAGTGGATAGAGCGTCGGCCTGAGGACTGAAGGGTCCCAGGTTCGATTCCGGTCAAGGGCATATACCTTGGTTGCAGGCACATCCCCAGTAGGAGATGTGCAGGAGGCAGCTGATCAATGTTTCTCTCTCATCAATGTTTCTAACTCTCTATCCCTCTTCCTTCCTCTCTGTAAAAAAATCAATAAAATATATTAAAAAAAAAAAAGAAGAATCACTAAGCAGGGTATGGTCATGGCTTTACAGCCTATTGTGGAGGGATGTGAATGTCTAAAAACACCACCTCCCCGCTCTGCGCCACCTCCTCTTCCAGCTGCGGCTCCTGCCACTCCAGTTAAAAGCCCGCCTGATAAAGATTTATCTCCTACTTATGAGCAGGAGCTAGAGTTTGAGGCAGAGCGGGACAAGTGTCACGGTGAGTGGGATGACTCAGATAATGAGGAAGATTTTGCTTGCAGTTTGGCGAAAATGACCCTAGCCATCCAGCCGTTAAGGCTAGAAGCAGGCACACAGTCGAAAATGAAAGTAACTTCTGCACTGATGTTGTCTCCATTACAGCAGACCTTATGGGAGGCAAGGGAAGCTGGAGAGGATATTGCAGGATTTTTATTGTATCCTGTTGTAGAGAGGCCAAACCCTACCAATCCAGAGCAAATACTGTGAGTACATGAGCCTATTCCTTTTATAACGCCCAAGGAGTTAAAAACCTCTGTTTCTACGTATGGCCCCACATCTCCTTTTGTTTTTAGCTTGCTTACCTCTGTAGCTAGCGAAGCTCTGCCTCCTCTCGACTTGCAAACACTGGCTAAGGCTTGTCTTTCCCCTGGAGATTCATGTAGAAGTCCAATTGGACTGAACTTAGTGCGGAACAAGCATGAGCTGATTGTCAACTGAATCCAGTGGTGTCGGCAGAGCCACGTACTGGAAACATACCGTGCCAGAAGCAGGTGTGTTGTCATCCTGACCCTTAGCTCAGGGGGTGGGTTTCATTATCTAAGTTCAGCCAGGTGCAAGGAATGGACACAATTATCTGGGCTCAGCCAGGAGTGACAATTACAAAGAAGCCACAAGAATGAAGAATTGCAGCTTGATCTTTAACCATGATTTCACACAATTTCCTTTGTCTTAAACTCTAGTAAAATTCCTGGAATCATGCTCTATATAATAAATGCGCTACAGGAGCTCTGGGTCGCTGTCCCTCCATCAGAGGGCAGTGTCCCACCTAGTCCCAGCTTTCCCTACTGTCTCTGTGTCTTGTTTCTTTCTTTTTCTCAATCTCCCATCGCCCCTGCTCAGGACTCCTCATCCACTCTCTGGCTGTGCTGGTCGCGGTCCCAATAGAGAAAAGTTGTAATGTACAAAAACTTGTACACAAATGTGCATACCAACATTACTTATCATTGCGCAAAAGTGGAACCAACCCAAATGTCCATCAACTGATTAATGGATAAACAAAAAAGATTTCCATACAGTGGAATATATTCAGCCATAAAAAGGAATGAAGTACTAATAACATTCTACAGCATGGATGAACCTTGATAACATTATGCTAAGTGAAAGAAGCCAGTTCTCAAAGCTCATATGCTGTATGAGTGCACTTATGTGAACTGTCCAGAACAGGTAAATCTATAGAGAAAAAAATAGGTAAGTGGTTGCCAGGGGCTGCAGGGGAAGGTGAAGGGGAGTAACCACCAATGGGTGGAAGCAACTTAGTCAGATTGTTTGCGTTGGAGTACTCAAGTACGAAGGAAGCAGGAAGGGAGCCAGGGAAAAAAGAGCAACAGAAGGAAAACAGGCAGGAGAGAGGGATAAGGGAGGGAGTAAACTCTCTGTAAGAGACTAAGAATACCTTTCAGGTTGTTAATAAAACATCAGACAGCAAATGCCAGTGTTGTAAAGGTGATTTTCCCTACTGGGTAGCAGCAAGGGTACAATACTTTTGGAAATGTTTCAGAAACAGTTACAAAAGCAACATCCACTCATGCTTAAAAGCAAGTCAGTCTGCCTCTGTAATGCCTCTGCCCCTAGATGCACCACAACGATATGTGTCTGGGTTCTAGCATGGTTGAACAGATATTAACCCTGAATAAAGGTTCCAGAAGTGCTCAAATACCCATGCCTTGACACTTGCTCTTAACATGAAAAAAAGAAAATGACTTTGAGAGGTGTCTTTCTCCACAGTGCATTCTTTTCTTTACTAGTAGGAGGAGCTGTGATCCCTCCTCCCATCTTTCCATGACCTGAGAAGCATGTATATGCAGTATGTATGTGAAGCCTACAGCTGGAAAAGCTACCTTCCAATAGCAGAGCACCAAGGAAGAAACCCTTCCTATTTGTACTAGTACTAGGTAGGGGAAGGTGAGGAAAGGGAGAGGCACGTGTCCTAAGGCCATGAGACAAGTCCCAGCTTCCGCATTACCTGTCCTGGGCTCAGTGTAACCACATGTCTTCGAGCTTTCTGGAACCGAGGAAAACCTTTTTCATCAGGATTGACAACATTGACTTGACTAAACACATTAGATTCTTCATAAGGGATTCTAGTTGGATAAAGGAAAGGAGTATCTTTAGGGGGAAAGAGATGCTATCTTTTCCTAATTTAAACAAAAAAGACATAAATTAGAACTCTGAACTTGAGACAAAACATGTAAGAAGGCCACAGTAAATATTTGTTTTTACTCATTTTCATTCAATCCATAAAGGAATAGAGGAACAATGTCAGTGGTCACTTGGCCCACCTCTCAGTAAGTGCTGGCATCTCTGCTGAACCTAGTGGAGGGAGGGCAGGAATGAGTGAATAATCTCATGATGCCCTGAGGCAGCCCTTTGCTGGGACAGGATCTAGTTTGAAAGGTCATTCTTTCTTCCCAAATCAAAGTCCTCATAAATTGTTCCTATTCCTCATTCTAGAGCTACTCAGAGCAATCCCCATCCTTGCAGATATGGCCATTCTTATCCAGAGTAACTACCTGTAGTTTTATCCTCTAAATAGTTTCCAGACTTCGTCCTGTAAGGTAAATTTTTTAAGTTAAACGTTTTTTATGTTAATCCATTAAGGAAGACAAATGCATAAATGATGCCACATAACTAATATAGTACAGTATAATAGAGAAGTTCTCAAAAAGAGAAAATTGTAAGAAGTTTCAGTCACTTTAAAAATTTTTGAAGAATGGAGGTGATAAATTTTAACTTACACAACACCAGACACACCCATACTTCCAGCCAATAGGGGGAGGGCATGAGATGTAAAGGAGGAGCAAGTGTCAAAAGAAAGAGAAACAGAAATACATTGGTAGGGAAGAAAAGAGAAAGACAGGTAGAAAAACACACCATGTTTTGAGAAAAGCCCCAAACCCTCTCGTGACTCAATGCCGTTCCATTGGGGCTGTCATGTCCTTTCAGAACTGAAAGCAGCCCTAGCTGGTCTGGCTCAGTGGATAGAGCATCAGCCTGCAGACTGAAGGGTCCCAGGTTCGATTCTGGTCAAGGGCACATGCCTGGGTTGCGGGCTCGATCCCCACTAGGGGACGTGTAGGAGGAAGCCAAACAATGATTCTTTCTCATCATTGATATTTCTATCTTTCTCTCTCCCTTCCTCTCTGAATCAATAAAGATATATTAAAAAAACAACAACAAAGAACTGGGAAGCAGTTGTCTGCCATTTTCAAACTAGGGTGTATACACTCAGTTCTCATTTTGTTTTAGAGATGATAAAGCTGCTCCATTCCACTGTACCTATGACTAGTTTAGAAAAATGTTGGTTATTTAGTATGATTAGAATGTTGGAAGGACTCTTAAAAGATCATCAGTCTAATTTTACTTGCAAAGTAGTGGTATTGTTGCAGAAGACCAAAGAAATACCAAGCATGCTTCCTAGGGAAAGGGAGAAACCCCGTTTTTTAACACTAGTGGACTCCGGGAATAATTTCGAAATCAGAGTGAAGAAACACACAGAGGGCTTCATTTTTTATAACCTTCTGGGGTCTTTGTCTTGCAGGTATGGTTCCGCCTCCTTTTGTGGGCTTACAGGAAGGCCCCCAGGTGTTGGGGGTCCCCAGGCCATATCCGATGATCTGTCCTGGGGCCAGCGATAACAACCCTCCCCTACCCCTTCAGGGCAGTGCATTGTTCACAGTTTTTATGGCCTGACACGCCTTGCAAGACCAGTTTCCTCCTCATTTCCCCCACCTTGTCCCACAAGCTTCTTTTAGCCTTGTGGAGCAACGACCACACACAGGATGTTATGGTGAACAGGGGTGACAACCGCTCTTAGCTACCTCCTGCTGGAAAGGGACGATGACCAAGGGGTTAGCATTCCGCTTCCTAATCTCAGAGGGGTTTGTAGGGAGTTCTGGTTTCAGGCAGGCAGAGGTAAGCAGTGGTCCCACATGTGTAGAATGTTCCTGCAGGGGGCACCAGGGATAGGTGGTGTTTTCAGCCTTGGGGGTAGAGTTGCATAGTTCATCTGGGAGGTGACCTATTGGATGTTGGCCCTGCATACAGCTGAAACAAATAGGAGCAACATTAGTTAACTGCACATTGGCCATGACAGGTCTTATTATTATTTTTTTCCGTCCAATACAATACCCCCTCCATGTGCATTTGGTAGTAGAGTTGTAACATGCCACAGGCTGATACGTATAGCTAACAAAAATCTGGCTTGATTGGGTTTTCTCGTGGACTACCCGGTCTAGCATATTTGGGTAGCGAGTTTCTAATCAAGGAGCAAAGGATGGCATGACAAGGTGTAATCCAACAATTTATGAAAAGGCCTTTGTTTCCTTGCTGTGTGGGGAGCAGTAATTTTATGGTGCTTCTGTGTCCCAGCAAGAGCAGATGAGTTCTCCTCCTGGTACTAGTGTCGGATTCCGCTGGCACTCATAAAAAGACAAAATAAGAATTATTAGATAAAACCAGTGATTATCCAGAAATACTAGAGCATGTTACGTTAGGAGGAGATAGGAAAGAAAGATTAGTGTTAGGGAGAATTCAGCAAGGTGTTATCTGAATTCCTTGGAGCAGGTTGCTCGGCCAGGTCTGCTGTCTTCTTGAGGGTGATCTACAGGGGATGTTTCTGATCAGAGGTCACCTTCCACTCAAACTGGATGTCACTCAGCTGGTGGGCTGCCTTCACCCGGGAGTGGTGGATCCAGGTGTTTAGTCCTGCAACCTTAAGAGCTGTGGGGGTGGTTAATATGACTGGATAGGGTCCCTTCCAGGTAGGCTTGAGGGGCCCCTTTTCCCAATCCTTTACCCAAACCTGGTCTCCAGGTTTATAAGGATGTACAGCTGTTCCTAGAGAGATGGCCAGTCGGTCAATAACCCACCAGTGGAACTCAAAGACAGTTTTCCAAGTCCTTGTAGTTGTTTCTGAATTTTTAAGTTCCCTATTTCCCCCAAATCTCCCTTTGGCCAAATTAAGGGAGGGGGTCTACCATATAGAATTTCAAAGGGTGAGAAACCTGCCTTGGCCCTTGGGGCACAGCTTACCCGCAGGAGCATAAGAGGCAAGATATCTGTCCAGGGTAAGGTTGTCTCTTGGCAAAGCTTAGCCATAGCCTGCTTTAGAGTCCGGTTCATGCCCTCCACTTTCCCTGAACTCTGAGGCCTGTAAGCTGTATGTAGATTCCATTTAATTCCTAAAGCCTTGGCCACCTATTGTACTATTTCTGCTACAAAGGCTGGGCCATTATCAGACCCCATGGTCAGATGCATTCCATACTGTGGAATTATATCCTTCGGCAATGCCTTAGTGACTTCTCTCGCCTTTTCAGTGTGAGTGGGATATGCCTCGAACCAAACTGAAAAGATGCAAACTAAGACTAGAAGATATTTATTCCCTCTGCTAGGCCCTATTTCTGTAAAATCTACTTCTAAGTCCTCAAAAGGAGCTTGCCCACGGCACTGAACTCCTATCGGTCCCATAGGACCCTGTTTAGCATTGTTCTGCGCACAGAGGAGGCAACGCTGAGAGACTGAGGCACACAAGGAGGAAAGACAGGCAATTAGGTAGTACCTGCCTAACAAAGCTTCTAGGGCAGCCTTTCCTAAATGAGTGAATTCATGCTGCTGGAGGACTACCTTATGGACTAACTGTTCTGGGACATAGACCCTATAATCTGGAAGTATCCACCAGCCTTCCATTGTTCTCTTGCCCCCTTCTTTTTGGGCCCATTTCTCTTCCTGAGGAGTGTATTTGGAGGTTCAGGTAATTCGGGGGCCAACATGATCTGTGCCGGTGCTACTTGTTCTTTAGCAGCCAGCTTGGCTGTGGCATCAGCATGCTGGTTTCCTTCTGATACTGAGTCTTTCCCTTTCTGGTGACCTTTGCAATGGATGATGGCTATTTCCTTAGGCTTCCAGACTGCTTCTAGTAACTTTAAAATCTCATTCTGATTTTTATTCCTTTTCCTCCTGCTGTCAAGAGCCCCCTTTCCTTATATATGGCCCCATGGACATGCAGGGTAGCAGAGACATAGCGTGAGTCAGTGTAGATGTTGGCACGCTTATTCTTACTGAGTTCTAGGGCTCTTACTAGGGCCCAAAGTGCTGCCCTCTGCACTGACCATCCTTCAGGCAGGGCCTGTGCTTCAATTGTCCCAAAGTTTGATACCACTGCATATCCAGCTCGTCTTTTTCCTTCATCTAAGAAGCTGCTGCTGTCTGTGAACAATACCAAGTCCGCATTTTGCAGGGGCCTATCCCTTAGGGCTGGCCGGCTGGAATAAACCTCCTCTAGGACTTCCAGGCAATCATGCTCAGGGGCCCCCTCAGTGATGGGTAGAAAGGTGGCAGGATTAAGTGTTCTCACTGCTTCTAATTAACCCGCGGATTCTCACATAACGGAACTTAATACTGAGTCATTCGAGCATGAGTCAGCCAGTGCTGCCCCTATGCTTCCATCAGGGTGACAACAGCATGAGGTACTTTTACATTTAAGTTTTGTCCTAAGGTAAGCTTATCCGCTTCCTTGACTAATAATGCCGTGGCTGCAAGGGCCCTGAGGCACGGAGGCCACCCGGAGGCAACTGGGTCAATCTGCTTGGAGAGATAGGCTACTGGTCTTTGCCAGGGTCCAAACTCCTGAGTTAGAACTCCTAGGGCTACCCCGCTGTTCTCATGAACAAAAAGATTAAAGTCTCGAGTCACATCTGGTAGTCCTAGTGCCGGGGCCTCCGTGAGCTTTGCCTTTATGGTGATGAAGGCTTTCTCCTGTTTGGGACCCCAGTTGATGGGTACCTTCTCTTCCCCTCTTAAAGCTTCATAGAGAGGCTTGGCCAGGTCTGAAAATCCTGGGATCCAAATTCGACAGAATCCTGCCGCTCCCAGGAATTCCCAAATCTGCCACCAGGTGCTAGGGACTGGGATGGCACATACTGCCTGCTTCCTTTCAGTCTCTAGCCTTTGTTTCCCTTGGGTGATCCGGAAGCCTAGATACTTGACTTCTTTCTGACAAATCGGTGCCTTTTTCTTAGACACCCGATAACCTGTTTCAATTAGTAGTCTCAGAAGGGCTTGTGTTCTCTCCCAGCACTGAGCTCACGTGGAGCTGGCCAGTAGGAGGTCATCTACATACTAGAGTAGAACACACCCCAAGTCCTGTCCTGGGAACTTAGATCAGATGCTAGTGCTCCACTAAAAAGAGTAGGGGAGTTCTTGAACCCTTGTGGCAGTCTGGTCCAGGTGAATTGCTCCTTGGCCCTTGTAGTTGGGTTTTCCCATTCAAAAGCGAAGAGAGGCTGACTGGAAGGCACTAATCGAAGACAGCAAAAGGCATCTTTCAGATCTAGGCATGTAAACCATTCCGCCTCTTGCAGAATGAGCTCCAGAAGCGTGTAGGGGTTCAGCAGTGCTGAATGCAGGGTTATAACAGCCTCATCAACAGCCTGTAGACCCTGCACGGGGCGGTAATCGTTAGTCCCAGGCTTTTTGACAAGCAAGAGAGGTGTGTTCCATGGAGACCTGCATCGTTAAACAAGTCCCCAATGAAGCAGCCGGTCTAAGTGAACCTGGATTCCTAGGTGTGCTTCCCTTGGAATTGGATATTGGCGGATTTTAACAGGCTGTGCCCCAGGCTTTAACTTGATTAGTACGGGGGACATGGTCCTTAGCCAGGCATGGAGGATTCCCTTCTGCCCGGACCAGCGGGAATTCTTTCTCTAATTCAGGTTCTAACGGCGAGGCCTTTATCTGGGGGGTATAAAGTCTCCATTCTTCCTCCCTCGGCACTACTAAGGACAGGATCATTGGGGAGGTCGCCTCGCCTAGACGAAGCTGTGCTGAGCCATCTGGAGCAAACGTGATTTCTGCCCCCATTTTGTCTAAAAGGTCTCTACCCATTAGCGCAGTATTTCTCAACCTTCTGGCCCTTTAAAACAGTTCCTCATGTTGCGACCCCCAACCATAAAATTATTTTCATTGCTACTTCATAACTGTAATTTTGCTACTGTTATGAATCGTCATGTAAATATCTGATATGCAGGATGGTCTTAGGCGACCCCTGTGAAAAGGTCGCTAGACCGCCAAAGGGGTCGCGACCCACAGGTTGAGAACCACTGCATTAGAGGCACTGGACAGCCTGGCAAGTACAGGAATTCATGAATTACTTGATGACGGCCAAGTTGGCATTGGCCAGGGCGGCAGAATGGTCTCCGGGTCTGGTCCCCAGTAGCTCCAATAATGGTGACTTCCTTTCCTGAGAGAGGCGCTACTTTCTGAGTGACTACTGAGTGCTCAGCTCCAGTATCAACGATAAAGTCCACAGTTTGGCCTCCAATTTTCATTCTGACCACGGGCTCATGGGGGCCTAGCTGAAGTGAGCCCGGTCTGTCCTAGTCGGAATCAGCCATTGCTAGCCCAATGAGACCTGCTTCAGGGGGCTCTGGTTGATAGCAACTGGGCGGAAAAGGGGACCCAGTCTTTTTACTTTGCCATTTGGGACATTCATTCTTCCAGTGTCCTGTTTCCTTACAATAGGCACACTGGTCTCATCTCAGGCTCGCTCTTCCTATTCCCCCTGGTCTGTATCCTCGCTGATCTGTCTGGGAGCCTGAGCCTCTAAAAGCCGCTGCTATTATATTGGCCCTTCTTTGTAATCTCTTTTCTTCCTCCTTCCTTGCTGCACTGTCTCGATTGATGAAATCCTCATTAGCTATCTCTAGCAGTTCAGTAGCATTCTTTCCTGCAAACCCTTCCAGTTTCTGTAATTTTCTCCTGATGTCAGGCTGGGCTTGGCCTACAAAAACGGCATTTACCATGGTTTGATTTTCTGGGGCCTCAGGTTTAAAGGGGGTGTAGATCCGGTATGCCTCACATAGTCTCTCATAGAAAGCTGCTGGACTTTCATCAGGCTTCTGGAAAACCTCAGAGATTTTAGCCATTTTGGTGGGCTTCTTGGCTCTGGCCCTGACCCCCTGGAGGAAGGCCAGCTGATATCTTTCTAGCCTGGTCCTTCCATCTTCTAAGTTTGGGTTCCAATCAGGTTCCTCATCTGGGAAGGCCTTCCTGGCCCATCTGTCTGTATCTAATATTCCTGCCGGGGCCTGGGTCTGGAGCCACTTCCGAGCCTCTGTTACTACTTTCATGTGTTCCTCAGTGTTAAAGAACATGAAAAGGAGCTGCTTGCAGTCCACCCAGGAGGGCTTCTGGGTCTGGAAGATCGTTTCTAGGAGGTCTATCATGGCCTGAGGTTTTTCAGAATAAGCTGGGGTGTGATGTTTCCAATTCTAGATGTCACTGGTGGTAAAGGGCTGATAATAATAGACTGGCCTGCCCTCGTGCAAGGTTCCATCTTTGCCAACTACTTTGGCACCCCAAATCTCCCTTAGAGGCATCTGATGTGCTGGTTGTGGCCTGGGCCCTTGATCGGCTGAACGCAAGCGCCACCCAACTGGCTCTGGAGAGCCTGGTTGAGGAGAAATGGAAGGGGACAGCGTTTCTGGACCTTTCAGACAAGCTGGGGAAGCACTTGGTGCTGCCTGTGGCACATATGGAGATGGTAAAACTAGCGGGCCTTCCTCAGGGGATCCTGGCAGAACAAGGGGTTGGGTTCCCTTCTGAGAGACCTGTTTCTTTTTTCCTATTACTGAAACCTTAAAGAACCAGACCCAAGGTGGCAAGGTTTGAGCAATTCCTAACCAGCTGTCTATGTAAGAGTACTGACCTGGGTGTCTAGGGTCTGTCATGACTACATTCCAGACCGCCCTGACCAGTCCTACATCTAAAGAGCCTTTGGGGTCGGCTGGCCATTCTAATTCACAGAATTTCCTCAGTGTTTTGGGGTTAATTTCAATACCATAATTCTCAATAAAACCCTTTCAAAATTTTCCAACATGCAATTGAGAACAGTGGGTTTACTTTTTTTTAATAATTTTTTTTATTGCTTAAATTATTACAAAGAGTATTACATATGTCTCCTTTTTTTTCCCCCGCCCTTGACAATCCCCTGGCCTCACCTACCCCCCAGTGTCTTATGTCCATTGGTTATGCTTATATGCATGCATACAAGTCCTTCCTTTGATCTCTTACCCCCCCTCCTGCCCCCCCACCCTCCCCGGCCTTCCTGCTGTAGTTTAACAGTCTGTTCGAGGCAACTCTGCCTCTGTATCTATTATTGTTCAAAAGTTTATAATGGACTCTATTATCCATGAATGAGTGAGATCATGTGGTATTTTTCCTTCATTGACTGGCTTATTTCACTTAGCATAATACTCTCCAGTTCCATCCATGCTGTTGCAAATGGTAAGAGTTCCTTCTTTTTTACAGCAGCATAGTATTCCATCGTGTAGATGTACCTCGGTTTTCTAATCCATTCATCTACTGATGGGCACTTAGGCTGTTTCCAGATCTTAGCTATGGTGAATTGTGCTACTATGAACATAGGGGTGCATATATCCTTTCTGATTGGTTTTTCTGGTTTCTTGGGATATATTCCTAGAAGTGGGATCACAGGGTCAAATGGGAGTTCCATTTCCAGCTTTTTGAGAAAACTCCATACTGTCTTCCATAGTGGCTGCACCAGTCTGCATTCCCACCAGCAGTGCACAAGTGTTCCTTTTTCTCCACATCCTCTCCAGCACTTGTCGTTTGTTGATTTGTTGATGATAGCCATTCTGACAGGTGTGAGATGGTACCTCATTGTTGTTTTGATTTGCATCTCTCGGATGATTAGCGACTTTGAGCATGTTTTCATATGTTTCTTGGCTTTCTGAATGTCCTCTTTTAAAAGGTGTCTATTTAGGTCCTTTGCCCATTTTTTGATTGGATTGTTTATCTTCCTTTTGTTAAGTTGTATGAGTTCCCTATAAATGTTGGAGATTAGGCCCTTATCAGATATAATGTTGGCAAATATGTTCTCCCATGTAGTGGGCTTTCTTGTTGTTTTGTTGATGGTTTCTTTTGCTGTGCAGAAACTTTTTATTTTGATGTAGTCCCATTTGTTTATTTTCTCTTTAGTGTCCAATGCCCTAGGATCAGTATCGGTGAAGAAATTGCTTCGGCATATGTCTGAGATTTTGTTGCCTTTGGATTCTTCTAGTATTTTTATGGTTTCCCGTTGTATATTTAAGTCCGTTATCCATTTTGAGTTTATTTTTGTGTATGGTGTAAGTTGGTGGTCTAGTTGCATTTTCTTGCATGTATCTGTCCAATTTTCCCAACACCATTTATTGAAGAGACTATCTTGACTCCATTGTACGTTCTTGCCTCCTTTGTTAATTGAGCGTATTGGTTGGGGCTGATTTCTGGGCTCTCTATTCTATTCCATTGATCTATATGTCTGTTCTTGTGCCAGTACCAGGCGGTTTTGAGAACAGTGACTTTGTAATACAGCTTGATATCTGGTATTGAGATCCCACCTACTTTGTTCTTTCTCAGGATCGCTGCAGCTATTCGGGGTCTTTTTTTATTCCAGGTGAATTTTTGGAGAGTTCGTTCTAGATCTTTGAAGAAGGTCTGTGAAATATGCCGTTGGTATTTTAATGGGAAGTGCATTGAATTTATAGTATGGACATTTTAATGATGTTGATTCTACCAATCCAAGAACATGGTATGTTCTTCCATCTCTTTATGTCTTCCTCTATCTCTTTTTTCAACGTCCTGTAGTTTTCTGAGTAGAGGTCTTTTACCTCTTTAGTTAAGTTTATTCCTAGGTAGCTTAATTTTTTTGGTGCGATGGTAAATGGGATTGCTTTTTTAGTCTCTCTTTCTGCAAGTTCACTATTGGTGTATAGAAATGCCATAGATTTCTTGGCATTAATTTTGTATCCTGCTACATTGCCAAATTCTTTTATTAAGTCTAACAGTTTTTTGATGGAGTCTTTAGGGTTTTTTAAGTATAATATCATGTCATCTGCAAATAAGGACAGTTTTACTTCTTCTTTTCCAATTTGGATGCCTTTTATTTCTTCTTCTCTAATTGCAATGGCTAATACTTCCAGTACTATGTCGAACAGGAGTGGTGAGAGTGGGCATCCCTGTCTTGTTCCTGTTCTTAGGAGAAATGGTGTTAGTTTATGTCCATTGAGTATGATGTTGGCTGTGGGTTTGTCATATATGGCTTTTATTATGTTGAGGTATGATCCTTCTATTCCCACCTTGCTGAGAGTTTTTATCAAAAATGGGTGTTGAATTTTGTCAAACGCTTTTTCTGCATCAATTGATGACTATGTGGTTTTTTCCCTTCAATTTGTTTATGTGATGTATCACGTTTATTGATTTTCGGATATTGTACCATCCTTGCATCCATGGGATAAATCCTACTTGGTCATAGTGTATGATCTTTCTGATGTACTGCTGGATCCGATTTGCTAAGATTTTGTTGAGGATTTTGGCATCTATGTTCATGAGGGATATTGGCCTGTAATTCTCTTTCATTGTGTTGTCTTTACCTGGTTTTGGTATTAGGGTGATGCTGGCTTCATAGAATGAGCTTGGAAGTGTTTCTTCCTCTTGAATTTTTTGTAGTAGTCTGTGGAGGATAGGTTTTAGTTCTTTCTTGAATGTTTGGTAAAACTCCCCTGTGAAGCCGTCTGGTCCTGGGCTTTTGTTTGCTGGAAGCATTTTGATGACTGCTTCTATTTCTTCCATAGTTATTGGCCTGTTGAGATTTTTAGATTCTTCCTGATTAAGTTTTGGAATGTTGTATTTTTCTAGAAATATGTCCATTTCCTCCAGGTTGTCTAGTTTGTTGGAGTAAAGTTGTTCATAGTATTTTTTAACAATCATTTGTATTTCTGTGGGGTCTGTTGTTATTTCGCCTCTATCATTTCTGATTTTGTTTATTTGGGTCCTCTCTCTTTGCTTCTTGGTGAGCCTGGCTAGAGGTTTGTCAATCTTGTTTATCCTTTCAAAGAACCAGCTCTTGGTTTCATTGATTTTCTGTATTGTTTTTTTGGTCTCTATGTCATTTATTTCTGCTCTAATCTTTATTATCTCCTTCCTTCTGCTCACTCTGGGCTTTTCTTGTTGCTCTCTTTCTAATTCTTTGAGCTGTAGATTTAGACGATTTACTACCATTTTTTCAAGTTTGTTGAGGTAGGCCTGTAGAGCTATAAACTTCCCTCTCAGGACTGCTTTCATTGAGTCCCAAAGGTTTTGGATTGTTGTGTTTTCATTGTCATTAGATTCCAGGATGTTTTTAATTTCTTCTTTGATCTCATTGGTAACCCAATCAATATTTAATAACATGCTATTCAGCTTCCAAGTGTTTGAGTATTTTGAGTTGTTTTTATTGTAGTTTATTTTTAATATTATGCCTTTGTGGTCTGAGAAGATGCTTGGTATGATTTCAATCTTCTTGAATTTGGGGAGACTTTGTTTGTGACCCAATATGTGGTCTATTTTTGAAGATGTCCCATGAGCACTTGAGAAGAACGTATATTTTGTGGCTTTGGGGTGAAGTGTTCTGAAGATGTCAATTAAGTCCATCTGATCTAGTGAGTCATTTAGGATTACTGTTTCTTTGCTGATTTTTTGTCTAGCGGATTTATCCAGTGATGTCAGTGGTGTATTAAAGTACCCTACTATGATTGTATTTTTGTTGATCTCTCCCCTGATATCTTCCAGGAGTTTTCTTATGTATGTGGGTGCTCCTGCATTGGGTGCATATATGTTTATCAGGGTTATATCCTCTTGTTGTATTGATCCCTTTAGTATTATGAAGTGGCCTTCCTTATCTCTTGTTATGGCCTTCACTTTGAGGTCTATTTTGTCCGATATAAGTATTGCTACCCCAGTTTTCTTTTCCTTTCCATTTGCCTGAAAGATATTTTTCCATCCCTTCACTTTCAGTCTGTGTGAGTCACCTTCTAATGAGGTGGGTCTCTTGTAAACAGCACAAGAAAAGAACATGTTAAATAAAACATTCACCCACGTTATGTCTTTTGATGTGGGCCATTTAGGCCAGGGTTGTTTAAAGATTTTATTTAAAGGAACTTGCCCCAGCCATTTCTGAAATTCGGGGAAGTTTA
>NW_005873600.1:0-22149 GCF_000147115.1 Myotis lucifugus | reverse complement strand
CTGCACAGAAGTTAACCCCCGGCTCGTGCGCCCGGAGGTGAGAGCATGCCGTCTGCGGGGACCGGGTATTACAGGTGCCGTCTGCGGGGACCGTGCGTGCGTCTGTGTGAGGGAGCGAGTGTCTGGCTGGAATTCACGGTGGACAGTTCACGCCGGGCCCTCCGCTGCCACTGAGAAATGAGACTCGGCAGGTTGCCCTGGGTTTCCGTTGCTTGGGGGTTAGTCACTTGGCCGGCGTGGGGGGGGGGCACTATTAGAAATATTTGCAATAGAAGCGGTGTGTCCCCTTCTCCATTCTGAGGGGCAATGTTTGAACGTTAGAGTCTCTGTTTGCACCACTTTTATGACGTGAGGTGAATTTTTAGAAGCAAAAGAAATCTCTTCAGATCTGGGTTCATGTGTCTTTCCTGTGTCTCCAGATGCACTCCATCCGAACAGCATTTGTCACCCCTGAAGGATGGATTGGTCATAAAAGCGAGATTAGAAATTAATATTTTAACGTCTGCAGGTAGCTTTCGTGAAAGGGAAGACCGTCATCCCTGCGAGAAGGGACGTGGCGTGTTTTGTCCGGGTCCCCATACGCGGCACACTGTCCTTCCGGGGTTGACAGTCGAGGCAGGGAGCTGTCGTAGGAACAGAGTGTGGGCAGAAGGGGCCAGAGCTGATGACGAAAGGAGGCACACACATGCACACAGATGCACACACATACACACACATACACACATGTACACAAACACACACACACACGGGGAAGGGGACTCGCAGCGCCCTCGCCAAGCGCCGTCCAGGGAGCCCCAGGAACCCGGCGTTTCCGGGGTGAAATGTGGTGTTTGTGAATGGCTCCCAGCGGGAGAGCACGCTGCTGGGAGGGAACCAGTGTCTCCCTGGTGAGGACCCGTCTGTTCTCTATGGACTAGGTCAGTGGAGGGGGCAGGGGGAGGAGAACTCAGAACAGATGGTGTCAGGTGGCACAGGAGTCGCCGGGGTTGGGGCTGGACAGGTGGAGGGAGCCCAGTAGTAACATCTGGCCTGGGGCGAGGCCAGCAGACAGGATGGCCTGGCCCCTCCAGGCAGCGCAGCCCTAGGCTCTCGTCGTGCGTGTGCTCCTGGGCACAGTAAGTGTGCCTTGGGCTCCGTGACACTGAAACCTGAATCCAGGCCAGAGCCGCTCCCCTAGACCAGCAGGGCCTTCGTCCTAAGACGGCTGACGTTTGTGAGTGGCGGGTACTGAGGAAGCCTTGGCTCCACTTTTTAAAAAACTGTATTTTAATTGATCTCAGAGAGGAAGGGAGAGGGAGAGAGAGATAGAAACATCAATGATGAGCGAGAATCATTGGTCGGCTGCCTCCTGCACACCCCACACTGGGGATCAAGCCTGCAACCCGGGCATGTGCCCTGACCGGGAATGGAACCATGACCTCCTGGTTCATAGGTCGACGCTCAACCACTGAACCGCGCTGGCCAGGTAACAGCTTTCGGCTGTCGACTGCTGCCTCAGCCAGCATCTACCGTGTCATTATGTGTGTATGTGTGTGCATGTGTATGTGTGTGAGTATGTATGTGTATGTGTGTACACGTGTGCATGTGGGTGTGTGTGTGCCTGTGTGTGCATATGTGTATGTGTGTGAGTGTGTATGTGTATGTGCATATGTGTGTATGAGTGTGTGAGGGTGTTTGTGTACGTGTGTGTATGTGTGTGAATGTGTGTGCATGTGTATGTGTGAGTGTGCGTATGGGTATGAGTGTGTATGTGTATATGTGTACGCGTGTGCATGTGGGTGGGTGGGTGAGTGTGGGTGTGTGCCTGTGTGTGCATATGTGTATATGTGTGAGAGTGTGTGTGCATGTGTGCATGTGTGCATGTGTGAGTGTGTATGTTTGTATGTGTGTGCATGTGTGTATGAGTGTATGTGTGTGAGTGTGTGTGTGTGTGTACATGTGTGTGTATGTGTGTGAGTGTGTGTGCATGCAGGTACATACATTTAAGCTGAAACCTCTGACATCTTCACGTGCATCACGGCCGTGACTGGATGGTACACTGGTTACAGTTTATTTTCTCCCAAATCATTTTTATAACATGTGAAATAATATCCAAGATGTTCATGTAAAGTGACTGAAATGTTCCACTGGAGAACTATTCTCGGGTTTGCATCTGACAGTTTCCGTCTCAGAATCACCCGAAAGGTCGAGTAGGAAGCCTGAGTCTGGATGGCGCTCCGACAGTTCCCGGGGCCTCCAGAGCCGCTGTCCCTCTCCCTTACAGGCGTGCGCCGCAGTAGAACGCGCACACGGATCAGGACCGTGGCTTTTGTGCGTTTTGCTCATTGCTATATCCCTACCCCTGAGACCAGGTGAGGCCACAGCAGACATTTGATCAGTGAGTTTGAGATGATGAGTGATCGGCAGCCGTCCCGGGCGGGCCACCTGCGGTCCCGTCCGCTGCTCAGGTACCTGAGACCCACGTCCGTGCTGAGCGTCGGCCCGGAGCTCCCTGCCCTTCCTCACAGCCTCTCCCAGGCCTGTGCGGAGCCCAGAGCAGGCCCGGTGCTCCCTGCCCTTCCTCACAGCCGCTCCCGGGCCTGTGCGGAGCCCACAGCGGGCGGGCGCCTCAGGCCACCAGCAGCAGAACCTCTTCTGCCCTCGAAAGCGGGGAACCGGGTTCCTGGCCGGCTCGGGGAGTGTCCATAGAAAGTTAAGTACAAAACCAGGGGAAACCATCGTTTCCCTCTCCACGGCTGTATCAATCATGTTGGCGACGTTACTGCCAAATTTGAATTAAAGTATTATATGCTGGTAACTGCAATTACAGTTCATTCAACGGACTGACTCGGGGCCGGCCAACCCTTTATTTATTGAATCCTGGGCGGTGAACCTCGCACTGACAGCTGTGGAGTCTGAGCTCTGAAATCTGACCGCTGCACACGGACCACGTAGGAGCCCTGTTAGGGTCTGACACAGGCTTTGCCGGAGTCCTGACCTGCTTTGCTCCGTGGGCCCCGGGGTCCTCTCCACACGGGCACAGGCGGACGGGTAGGCGCTTCCCGTCCTTTAGGTCAGGGGCGGGACCTTTTTCCTGCCAACAGCCGTTTGGGTATTTATAACATCATCTGAGGCCCATACACAATCATCCACTGAAACATTAGCCTGCTGTATTGGGTCAAACGTTTAATTCACTCACCCCTCATCCAGACCAATGATTCTGAGGGCCTGACGCAGCCCACAGGCCGGACGTTCCCCGCCTGCTTCAGGAAGAGAATGTGCCCACCCCAGGGCGTAAAACCCGTGTTTCCTCCCGTCCAGTGAGAAGTCCCCGAACTCACTTGCAACAGAGTCTGTGAACTGTCTGGGTGTGGGTTTGGTAAATGTCTCCAGCTTTCAAACATTCAGAAAATAAATATCAACGTTTAAAATGTGTGACACGTGGCAGCGTCTGGCCCACAATCTTCCACTCTGTTGGTCGTGTCTCCAGCTGCAAGTCCTTCCAGGGCATTTCCCTGGGTCCTATGTAGGCCAGAGGCCGTGCGGAAATAAAACAATGTTCCAGATATTTCTGTGAGCCCCGGGTTACATGGATCTAAAATAGCTGAGCGATTGAGGCAAATGACTTTTTTTATTTTTTATTGCAGAGAGGAAGGGAGAGGGAGAGAGAGGGGTAGAAACATCAATGATGAGAGAGAATCATGGATTGGCTGCCTCCTGCACACCCCTTAGTGGGGATGCAACCCAGGCATGTGTCCTGACGGGAATTGAACCGTGACCTCCTGGTTCATAGGTTGACACTCAACCTCCGAGACACAGCGGCCGGGCAGAGGCAAATGTCGCATGTGTGGGTTTGGCAGTGGCTTTCTGCAATCAGGCTCCGTTACCCTCACCCCTGCACATCTGGGAGCGAGGCTAGACCTCTGCCCACCCAGCAAGCCACTCGTTTCTTAAGTGGCCCCCTTTCCGCCTGCCTGAAGGATGGAGTTGGTAAATCGGACCCATCTGACCCCTGGTCATGCCTCCGTTTATCCCCTGCCTGTGGGTGCAGCCACCCGCCCTGGGTTGTGACCTGAAGTTTGCGGACGTCATGGGTAGGGAAGCACTCGGACTCGCTGGAACAGGTGCTTTGTAACTGCAGCGAGCTCCTCGGGGTAAAGACACCCGGGAAGTGAAAGTTCCAGCGACTGAACGCACAGGCTCCGGCGCAGCCTCCCTTCCAATGTGGAGAGGAGGTCGGTGCTGCGCCCACTGTGGGGTCTGCCCGCCTCCTCACTTCCCTTCCCAGCGATGGGCTCTCTCCTCAGAGGCCGGGGCCCGGGCCGGGGGCACCCAGGTCCTGAGGAGCGAGGGTGAGGGCGTGCGGAGCAGGGATGCTCTGTCTCTCTCTGGGACCTGCGTGCCGGGCACTGGGGCGAGATGAACGGTGTGGGCATCGGCGTCACCTGTTTCAGTGGCAGGAAGGTAGGCGCGCTCCTCCCCTGGAGAGTCGGCCCCGAGCTGCTGTGACGTGGTTCCCGCCCTGTGCTCCCAGGGGAGGGTCATCACTCTGGGGGCCTGTGGGCTCCGAGGCTCCCAGTCCCGCTCCCTTCGTTAAACTGAGCTCCCAGGGGTGTTTCACCATCCGGGGTGGGAGTCACGGGCTCTGAGGTGTGTGTGGCCAGCTGCTATGCAGACAGTTGCCTCCTGGGCCGTGTGGAACCACCGAGCACGATGCGAGCGCCTTGCTCTCCTGAAAGGTCTAGAAATGGCACCTTCTCACGCTCGGCCGCAGACTGCCTCCTGTCAGGTTGATGGAGCCTCTCCAAGACCTACTCGGTATCAGCTAGGGGAGTGTGCCTTCCACAGGGACGCGAACAAATGATGCGTCTTAAATATCCATCGATCACATATCTCTTAAACGCACAGCAATAGCAAGGCTGTAGCGTAGCTCTCACAGGAGGAATCTGATGTTTTGAATTTTTAATTAATTTAGCCATACAGTAAGTACATAGCGTAGTCCAGTTCCTTTCCTTTTTTTAAAAGTTATTAATTTTTAAAATCGATTTCAGAGAGGCAGGGAGAGGGAAGGGAGAGAAAGATAGAAACATCAGTGATGACAGAGAATCATGGACCGGCTGCCTCCTGCACACCCCACACTGGGGATTGAGCTTGCAACCCAGGCACGTGCCCTGACCAGGAATCGAACCCCGTGACCTCCTGGTTCGTGGGTCGACGCTCAGCCACTGAGCCACACCGGCCCAGGCCCAGGCCCGGTTCCTTGTTGGTGGTGAAGATGCAGGTCCTGTTCAGCAGGACTGGACCAGCTGAGACTCTGAATTTATAATTGGCGCCGGGGATGTCAGCGCAGGTCTGCATAGCGTCCGAGCAGGAAGAGCGAGGACCACCTCGATTCCCCTTCAGCTGCCTGCGTCTCTGGGCCGCAGGTTGCGTGCCTGGGCGTCCTTCCCACCATTTTCTCCGGTGTTACTATTTGAAGCCAGAATAGGGAATATGCTGATCGATGGTTCCATCAGCCCGTCAAGTTCAAAGGTGCGTCTCACTTGACATTTCACCATTTTATGCCCAAAGCTTTGCCTCCTGTCTTGCATGGAGCCGGTACATCTGTGTCTCGTGGTGAGTCACTTACAGACACGCTCAGTAAAAGGTTGTGACTGTGTGGGCTGGGAGAGATGCTTTCTCTGAATCCCAGGCCTGGGGGGGAGACCCGAGGTAGGACAGGTGTGCTCCACAGGGAATATTCTGGAATATGGTGAAGGGGACCGCCGTGCGTTTGTCTCTCCCAGTACACGCACCCTCCCGTCTCCCATCCCGTGTTTATTTCCCCCGTCACGTTGCGTATTGAGCTGCCGCCTGTGGTGACAGCCGTCGGGAAAGCGAGAGGCCTTTCGTCTCTAGACTTTCCTGCGTCGGTGACGGGATGACAGCCGTCGCGGGGATGGAGACAGATAGAGCAATTTCTCCGAGTCCCTCAAATGCAGGCACAGCCGCGGCTGCAACTTAATGGAAGTGGCTTCCCTGTGACACGTGTCAGCCGCTTGGAGCGTGGGCGGAGGGACCGTTTCCGAAAGATTTATGTCTCAGGTCGGGATGGGAGCGGGAGGGACGCGACCCTGGCTTTGAACTTACAGAAGGTTCCCCTGTAATGAAATCCGGAGTCAGTGTGGAGGTTTTCAGGTTGGGAGGGGGCAGAACCTCATACAGAGGCTGTCCCCACGGGTGCGGGCGCCGTGAGCACCGCGGTCTCCTTAGCTCTTCTCCACCCAGAATCCTCGGACGATAGGAGGACACGTAGGTGTCCTTGCGGTGTTTATACGAAGGTGGATGACTGTTCCAATTTTCATCAAAATAGGCCTTTCTTATAAATAAATAAAAAACACACTTCTCCATTTGGAACGGAGGTTTCTTTCACAAAACCCATTGTAAGCACATGGCGTTGCAGAAAAGACTGGAATTTTTTTAAAAATCACAACTAAATATTTATTAAAGAACTTACTTCATTGAGTTAGTCATTCCTAGTCCACACGATTAAGGCATTGACAGCACAGCTCGGCATTTCCGGGTTATTCACAGCGTCGTGCGCCCAGCCCCACACTCGGTGTGAGATGACGGTGCTCATCGTCTCCAGCCAAACCCCTCCTGTCCGCAGCCACCTGCACCTCCGCCCTCCGAGCCCCGGGGGACACTCGCCCACTCTCTGCCTCGGTGGATGTGTCCCAGACATGGAATGACAGAGCACATGATCGTGTGTGACTGACTGCTTTCACATGGCATCGTGTTCTCAAGGCTTACTGTATTGTAGGGTGGATAGTCCTTCATTTTTTATTGCCAACTACTATTCCGTTGTATGGCTATACCACCATGTATTTGTCCATCCGTTGGCTAGTGGGCATTTGGGTTGTTTTAACCATTTTGGCTGTCATCAGTAATGTCCTTGTGAACATTGGGGGACAGTTTATGTTTAGACATACACCTAGGAGTAACACTCATGAGTCTGAACGGAAGATTTAAAACCAATATATGTTTCAGTTGTAGCGATCCTGAAAGCAGTGTTTTTTTAAACAGAATAGGTTAAAAAGCCATAAAAAATGTGTCTTAATGAATAGTTTGACTCATCAAAACAAACTATTTCTTCAAATAACGGTCTTAAAACAGGCATCCTGGCTGGTCAGGCGAGGACGTCAATAAGAATCAGGTCAGCACAAGGCCAGGCAGGCATGCTGCTCACCTTAGCACGCTCTCCTTGTACTTCCTCACCCACCCCTTGGACTAATCGCACCCAAGCCCGGAACCCCAGCACCGCCCCGGACCCACTCCTGTGCCCCTCGCCTCCCTCACTCCCCTCTCCCTCCGCCCCCTACGTTCTCTCCCAAAACTTTTCTTCCTGAGACCAAGAATATTCTGGTCCAGTCGTTCTGCCGATTCTGAGAGTCATGAGAAGTAAAGGAAGCTGCTGCTTCTGCAGTTTTTCCTGGATCTCATGGCAAATGTAAAGGACAAATCCCAGGATGTGGCTGCAATGTTCCTGCTTGGACAACAGCTATCCAAGAGGACCATTCCACCATCTGTATTTTTTTTAAGTCCGAGTTGTCAAAGTAGACAACACTCGTGGAGGAAATGTAGATCCATAAGCAAATAATGTTGCAACGTCTTGCTTTGTACGTGGGTCACTGGGAGGAAAGGGATCTAAGCTGAAATGGATCCCACTCGCCAATTCCTTGATTTACTAAAGCAGGAGTGGAAATTATTCATTGCAAAACAATTTCCTTGTTAACACATTGCGGGCGGGTCACGAGAATTCTTGCTTCATATTACACAGTGTTTTACAAAGTATCATACTTTAAAAAGATACAGCTTGTAAGAACATGTAATAACTAACTTCAAATGCAATGGGTATTTCATTTGAAGGCGTGCCTTTAACATTTATGTAAAACGTTTTTTTATACTCATTCAATAGAAACTTATCTGGCCACTGGGGAAAGCTCGCAATGAAACTGCTGGTCCGCAGTGTGTTCAGAGAGTCATCCCCACAGTCTCCGTGTGCCTCTCTGTGGCATCCATCAGCCATGCGTTTCTCTTTTGAAAACACAGACCCTTCTGAAGTTTGTTTTCTCTATGATTTGCATAAATGCGCACAGGCCCACACGGTGGCGGGGAAGCGGACGCCGTGGGAAGGGTGGCCCCCTGGCCTCGCCGTGGACTGAGGTCCCGCGGGCAGGATCCGTGAATGCCCTCCCTTCACCGTGGAGACACTGACTGTGGTTGCCAGGACGCACCCTGCCCCTCCGCGCTGGCATCCACAGAGGAGCCTCCACACGGGATTGGTGGGCCTCCATGGCCTGCCTTCTGTTGTGTGGAGAGCGGCTACAGTGTTTGGACAGGTTCAAGCCTCAGACTAATGAGAGGGCACAGTCCTCTCATGGCCACGTGCAAGTTCCAGCTTGGAGGGCAGAGCCCTCCCAGCCAACAGCTATAGTTGTGAGCTTGAACCTATGCTCCGAACACGTGGCCCCACGTGCCTGAGTGTTGTGGGCTTGATAGAGTTCAGGTGCCTGTACTTGAGTAGGATGGAAACCCACAAGAGTGTTGTAAACATCTTGACCACGCCCTTACTTTGCCTCGTGGAATCTGCTATAAAATAAAGACACGGCTTGTAGTCCGTGGCGCTGTCGCTAGCTCTCCATCAGAGAGGACAGCATCCCACCCAGACCCAGCTTTCTTCTCTTGTCTGTCTTTTCTCCATCCTTCACCACCCCTCTCAGGGTCACTGAACCTGGCTGAGCTGGCGCCGCACATAAGGCGCCCAATGTGGGGCTGAGTGTGCCATGGCCGGGCCGGCTCGCCACACTATTGAGTTTTGAACGTGGCCCCGAGGAGGGAAGGCCCCTGTGTCCCACGAGGCGCTCTCGGGATAGCTTGCATTGAACACATGCCTCTGATGAGCACACTTTGAGGATTGACATTGACCTGAGCGAGGGTCCACCTGGAGCTGGGCAGCCGGAGGACAGCTGCCACTCTCCCGAGGGCCTGGTTCGGAAGATGCCTGCAGAGACCAAGCCCTCGGTGCCACGACCAGGGCCACCCAGAACAACGTGCCCATTTCCTGGGTCTCAAGGAAAAGCAGGCAGGAGACGCATTGCACGATAGGCAGGGATTTAAGGGTAAAGCAGTTCAGACCTACAGCTCCAACGTAGAGCTCAGGGTGGCATTTATATAGCAGGGAACCTTTCCACGCCGTCCGGATCTATGAGCAGATTTCAGCTCTGCAAAGTTCAGCTGGTGGGACGCTTACTTGAATGCACGCCTTCCTCCCGGTTCCTAAGCCTCGTCCCGCTGTTTCTCCTCCGCTGACTCCGGTGCACGGCACTAAAATCGTTAGCAGGCTTCCCCAGTGACTGGCAGTGATATTTGACTTCATAGACTGAGACCAATTTTTATTTAATTCACTGTTTTTAAAGACCTTGACCTGAAAATCAATGCCCTGTGCTGAAAATATTAAATTAGCATCCTCAACTGCAAATCATAAAAGCAGTTGACCCCCACGAAGGTGAGGTCACCCCAGAGTAGTGCGCAAGTGTGAGCCCAGAAAAACTTTACGTGGATGTACTTTTAAGATATCAAAGCCCAGGAATTCTTCGAGGTGGGTGAGGTGAGGTCTCTGCTTCCTTGGCTCAGACATGCCACGTTTGATATCATGTTCTCTCCGTAAGCAAATGTGAGGGGCCGGATTACGTCCTCTCAAAATTCACGTGGTGCCGTCCTAACCCCCAAGACACCCGAATGCTATTCCATGTAGAAACAGGGTTGTGCTGCAGGTGTGATGGGTTAAGATGCTGGCATCCGATCCAATCCGACGGTTCTCTAATAGAAAGGGGGGAGGGGTTGTACACAAATGGACACACAGGGTGATGCCCCGAGAAGGCTGGGGTTGATACCCAAAGCCCAGAAGCTCCCACAAACGAGGGAAGCGGCGCCTTCGAGGAGGCGTGGCACTAACCACTGGGTCTCCCAGACTTCTCCTGTCCAGTCTTGTTTAAGCAACTTGGCTTGAGTACTTGGTGAAGACAGCCCTAGTGAACACGCAGTAAACCGTGGGGTTCGTCTCTCTCCCAACACGGTGTGAGCTACTCTTAAGCTACTTCGCAATATATCTGGATAGTTTTCTTTGTCGATAAGCATGTTTCTATGTTATTTCTAAATCGTTTTCATGTATAGTGACTCCTCCAATTTAAAAAAGTGTTAATAACTTCACAAAAATATAGATTAGTGTGATAGCTGATCTCTAACTTACATTCAAGGTTGAAAGTCTACAAACTGGATCTGTGCTCCAGCTTAGATGGGGAATCATTGCTGCTGTTAAATTTCCATGACTGCTGCTCTATTCCTTATATTTTATGTTCTAGTTAAGTTCTGAAATTTGCTGTTTTTTTAAAACAGAACTGAATAATATAGCAAAGAAATTGAATATAATCCGTAAAAAGAAGCCATGTCCCTTTTTGTGTGTCCACACCTCGTTTTCACCTGTGCGCATATCTATTTTACACATCTAATCTGATATACACACATATAGTTTATTTTTCATATGTTAAAGCATATTTTGCTTCCATGTTACCTTTATGGAATACTCTGAGTTACTGTGCAATATTCTAGAAAATGTCGGTACCCTAAATATCACCAATGTAATTGCTCCCCATTTGTGAATGTTTCATTTCCCTGTAGCTTAAGCTTTTGGAATTTATACTGCAGTACCTATGACTATTCTAAACAAAGGAGAATGTTTATCTATTTGAAGACTAGATAAAAGGCTGTGACATTTTGTAAATTCCCAGTAATTATTTCCAGAAGGATTATCCACGGAATAACAGTGAGATGGGCTAATTTAGGGGGGGGCAGTTTATCCTTAACATTAGCATAAACCGGTAGGACAGAAAACAGTCGCATAGGGATAAGATTGCATTCTACTGCTAGGCCTTGGGCATCAGAATTCTATTTTTTTGAACATTTCGCCCCTTATCAGGTGAATGCATTGGCTGTTCCCCTGAACCCCGGCGTGCCTCATATCTGCAACATAATGCTTTGTCTTTAGAATCTGTGTCTATGGGCACTGATTTCTTGTCTTGGAAACAAAATTTGTTGTGTTGGTTGTTGTTGTTTTTAATTCACTATCTTTATTGTTTTCTTCCATCTCCATCTCCATCTGTGATAATAATCTTGAGAACAAAAGTATTTGGAAATGCCCGAAGCATAGATCCCCCATGAAGTTCAAACAAACTTTGACCTTTTGTCCTTCACCAGATAGGCCTGATGCAGAAATCAAGGAGGTAATCTCATTTCACGAACGTGATTTCTTTTTCTCAGTAAAAGAAAAATGTAGGAAATGAATAAGGACACATTCCCAAGCTTTGCTCCCTGGTGCTGAACGTCCACGTACTTCAAAGACTTGTTGAGAGAGGATGTGCTTTTCCTTCTGATGGCGGCTGTGAATGAACGGGCAACAGTTTGCACCAAGAAACTTTGTTTTGCATGAATTTCCACTGCTCGCCTAGCATGTGCAGCTCAGAGCTAGGAGCAAACTCAGAGCCATTCTTTTTCCCTCCTGGATCCACCAACTCTATGGAGAGAAAGTCTTTAAGCCAATGCAGACCCTCTAGTGAAAGGAAAAGAGGCGGGGGAAGAGGTAATGTGCCCGAATGCACGTCCCGTTGTGTGCATCGACAGGCTCTGAGCTCGCTCCACAGCTGTCAGAGCCCCTGGATGACGCCAACATAAATGATCAGCCATTCGGTGTCTTTGCCTCCTTTCTTTAAAAAAAAATACTTTTTAAAAATTGATTTCAGAGAGGAAGGAGAGGGAGAGAGAGAAAAACATCAATGATGAGAGAGAAGCATTGATGGGCTGCCTCCTTGATCGAGCCCGCAACCCAAGTCTGTGCCAGGAATTGAACCTTGACCTCCTGGTTCCTAGGTCGACGCTCAACCACTGGGCCACACTGGCCGGGCTCTTTACCTCCCTTTAGGGTCATTGCCTTTCGTGACCAGCCATGAGCTTGAGGGTGGATGTGGCTGCGTTTGAAGTGCACTGGGCATCCTAGTTGGATTACGCGGGGTTGCATCATGCTGCCTGGGGCCACTCCTTTGGGTTACCAGTTAGTGCAGAACCACAGGTCTCATGGCACTGGGCGTAGATTTCTCCTGTGACAACACAAGAGCAGCCTATGGCCCAAAGGGGGAGGGCGAGGGGGGAGACCGCACCTGTTCTGCTTCCCTCGGGTCCCAGTTGTGCTCACGCTGCCTGATGTTGCGGGGAGAGCCCTGGTCTTAGGAAAATGAGCAGATGTTTTCGTGTGATGTGCCCATTGTCTGCAAAACGTCTAAACATGAATATTTTTAGAAATGAGGTTACGTATAACCTCACCAATTCCATAAACATGGCAGTTGAATAATTAATGGCAGGTCAAAGCATGCTCAGGGCCAGTTACAAGGAAAAGTGAATGTTTTCTCATGTTTCGTGTATGTCATGTCCCTTGGTCCCAGCTTTATTAAGTATTTCATTCTCGGTGCCGACACACTTCCTGTATATTGGCCCAATAACAGGGTAGATTAAAAGAATAAAGTGGGGAGAGAGGAAACACTTGGTATTAGTGATCAATGATAATGCCCGTGATGATCTGTGCGAGGGCAAATCCAAGGATGAAATAAACTGAGGTTGAAGGGGGCCTGTTTAGCAGATGAGGACACTGAGACTGGGGGCATTTCTCCAGTCATTGCACAGCCAGGCCTAGAACCCCCGTCTCTGTTTGGGGGTCTGATCTCCCCACTTCGTGCCGCTCTCCTCTGGGGCTCGGAACCCGGTTAAGGGTTGTGTGCGAAATCACTGTGTGTCCATTTCGACTCGTTTGAGTTGTGAAAGATCTCGCCTGGCGACGTTGGCTGTGGTACGTGGCGGCTTGGGTGAAGGGCTGTCTGGATACAGAGCTGTGGTTGTACGTCACCTTCCTTACTTTGTCTTTCTGGAGTGAAGCGAGGGTGTGGTAAGTAAATGATGTGAAACCTTGGTCATTTATGCAGTCTCCTCAGCGTCTTCTCATGAACCTTATTCTGCAAACAAGTCGAGAGAAGCAGATCTCTCCCTGGCCGGCGTGGCTCAGTGGACAGAGCGTCAGCCCTCAAACTGAGGGATCCCAGGTTCGATTCAGGTCCAGGGCACGTACCTCAGTTGCAGGCTGGGTCCCCGGCCCTGATTGGGGCTTTGTGGGAGGCAGCCAATCAACTCTTCGTGTCTCTCTCACATCGATGTTTCTCTCTCTCTGTCTCTCCCCTTCCCTTCCACTCTAAAAATCCATGGAAAAATATCCTGGGATGAGGATTAACAACAACAACAAAAACAAAACCAAGAGAAGCAGACCTTTTTCCCATGAGGGAGCCTGAGGGGTGGGCAGGGTTGGCACAGAACTTCCCAGTGCCCGGCGTCACCTCCTTCCTCCTGAAACCATAACCCCAGGAGGTGCTGGGAGATCGAGGCCTGCTCCCTGTTCCTGACACACTTACCTTACATCTGTCACATGCAGTGTGCTCAGGGACCTGGCACCACCTCTCCTAGACGGTCGGTTTCAAGCTAATTGGCAGGGAATGGCAGGCGCCGTCACTCCCGCTGAAGCAGGCACTGTGGCACCCACGCACTCCCTGTCACCTCGTTCCGAGAGCACCCGGGGCGGGACCGTGGAGGGACGCTGCGTGGGCGCCTCTCTTCTTTAGCTGCCGTGCCCTCCCGACAGGGGCCCGGGGCCGTTCCGCAGCGCTGACCTCGGCCACTCGTGTGTCTGCAGAATGGAGCTGTGCGCCGAGAGGCGCTGCCCAGGCGTAGCCGCGTGTTTCACACGGCGAGATGGAGACGGCACGGAGGTCATCACGGCTCTTCGTGTCTGCGGTGCCCGGGACAAGCGCCCTCGGCCGCCTTAGCGACATGTTTTTTATTTGCGGTTTGAATGGGGCGGCAGGTCGGACCGTGTGGGAGCAGTTCTTCTGGAAATCCCTTTAAAAGGGATTTCGTTTTAAAAGGCAGAGGAGCGGAGGAAGCCGGAGGCCGGGCACGGGGACCCAGTGGGGCGGAGGGTGGCTGTCCAGGAGACAGGGAGCTGGGCTGGAGAAGCCGCTGGAAACTGACTCCGGACAGCCTCAGAGGGGGGCGGAGGGAGTGGGCGCCAGAGACGAGTTCCCTTCTTGCCTCTGCCCCTCACTTACCGCGTGTTCCTGGGGATCATTCCACCTCCTAGGGAGGCAGGTGTAACCTAGACCGTGAGTGCCCAGCGGGAAGGCCGTGTGTCCTCTCACGGTGATCCATGCAGAGCGCTGATCTTGTAGGTCTGGGTCGATGACCACGTTATGGGTTGAACCTCACGTGAGCTAGTTGACTTGTGTTTGGGAACCACGTGCTTTCACATCTTTTTAAAAAATCTTTATTGTTGAAAGTATTACATAGGTCCCTTTCTTCTCCCCATGAACCCCCTCTAGCCCACCCCCAACCCCCACCCCAGGCCTCCACCACCCTATTGTCTGTGTCCGTGGGTTATGCATCTGTGCATATAAGGTCTGCAGTTGATCACTTCCCACCCACCCACCCACCCCCACCTTCCCTCTGAGATTCAACAGCCTGTTTCATGTTTCTATGTCTGTGTATGTATTTTGTTCATCAGTTTATGTTGTTCATTAGAGTCCACATGAGTGAGACCATGTGGTACTTGTCTTTGAAGAGTCATGGTCACCCCGGATGCTCACGGGAGGAGAGAGGACGGAGGACTGAAATCTCTGGGCCCTGGAGAGCTGGGGTTCTGTGTCCCAGCGAACACTCCCTCCTGCTGGGGCCCGCGCTGCCACAGTGAGGCATCACTCGTGGATGATGGGGGGGGGGCTGTTTCTCTTCGTTCTCCCGGCATATTTAGTTGAATTCATTTCCTATGATCAGTTTGGCCACCTGTCCCAAGAACAAGAACGTGGAAAGCAAAGTTAAGATCTGGAAACAGCCCAAGTGCCCATCAGTAGACGGGTGGATAAAACAGCTGTGGTACATTTACACCATGGAATCCTATGCAGCAGTAAAAAAGAAGGATCTCTTACCCTTTGAGACAGCATGGAGGGATGTGGAGAGTATCACGCTAAGTGAAATAAGCCAGTCAGAGAAAGATAAGCATCACATGGTGTCACTCATATGTAGAATCCAATGAACAAAATAAACTGATGAACAAAATAGATCCAGAGTCATGGAAGCTTGGAACAGACTGAGAAATCTCAGAGGGAAGGCAGGGGTGAGGGTGGGTGGGTGGGACGTGATAAACCCATGAACACGGACAATAGGGTGGTGCAGGCCTGGGGTGGGAGGCAGGGGTGGGCTAGAAGGGGTCAATGGGGGGAAAGAAGGGACATATGTAATACTTTCAACAGCAAAGATTTTTTAAAAAATGAGTTCTAGACAAAGGGCTGCCTTAAAATAACTACCAACACCCCATGTGTTCATTATTCTTCACCACAAGAAAAAAATATATATATCAGCTTTGGTTTCTAAAATGAGCCTAATGCGGTTTAGCAGTTTCTCCCAGGGGATCCGACGTCAAATGCGATGGTTTTCAGCTCACAGGGAGAAACGGGGAAGAGCCAAAAACCAGTAACGGGATCTGTCAGATGTTTTGGGGAGATACATGTCAGAAAAGACGAGGAGAGAAAGCATATGAGAAGCAGGGTTTTAGGCTAATTCTGATGAGTTTTAAAATAGAGAAAACCCTTATTTCTACGAATATCGACCACCAGAAGCCACCCTTAACGGAATTATTTTTTTCCATTTTCCTGTTTTCTATTAAACCAGCGGCAAAGAACAGAGTTAAGAGTAGACGCAGAAATGCTTCCTTCCACTTAGGAAGCGTCGGTCTGCCTTGCACTGAGCGGGCCTTGGAATGCTGCTTGGTTGTATTCACGCGGGCTGTTCCTTCCATCCGTCGGGTGACTGTCCCCTAGTCAGTCATGTGGGGTCCCTCTTGCAGAGGGTCCCTGAGGCGACCTGAGACCCAGCCCGAGCCTGCAGTGCTGTGCCAGGGAAGTCAGGACACGTCATCAACTTTATTTTCCACACTTGAAAACATGTCTTGAAACTTGCCGCTGAAAGGTCCTGAGGGGCTGGCAGGCGATCAGATAACGGCCTGACCTGGGTGGGCCTGGCCTTGAACAGCCGGGGGTCGGCTTTCTGTTAGATCTCCCCTTTGTTCTTCGCCAAGTCTCCGAAACAGCCTCCTCTAAGCTCACAGGTAAGAGAATGGCAACATGCTCATTTACCAATGGCATGCCCAGACCGCTCATTGAAGGCGGAAGTTAGATTTCATAAAAAATACACACGCACACCTATCTATAGACATATAAATATATATACATGCATATATATACACACAAATACATAGTATTACAGTTATTCTGAT
Organism: Myotis lucifugus; assembly: GCF_000147115.1. Lineage (NCBI taxonomy): Eukaryota > Metazoa > Chordata > Mammalia > Chiroptera > Vespertilionidae > Myotis > Myotis lucifugus. Next base: position 5,711 of record NW_005873600.1, on the reverse strand, counting down.
TTTCATATTTTCTCCCGTCTTTGCATAGAACTCACATTTCATCGCAGAGAATTCACAGCAATAGTAAATAAGCAATTTCGGGAAAACCTGCGTGCTGTATTTTTAGCTCATAGGAAGTATAGCGTTCTGGCTTTGTTTTCTTCTTTATTAAGAAAGGCAGGGTAGGCTGGGGTGGTTTTCATGCCTTCATTCTACTCAGCAGTCTAATTTTAATGGATTGCAACAAAGTAACAGCACCGACAATACAGATTGCAGTTTGGCGTCCAGTTGTTATTTCTTCTTTTCACATAATTTTTCTTCTGGCCATTGTGTCTTCTATGAGCAAACTCCCATGAATTTTGAACTTGCTCTGGAAACGATGTCGGAAACCATAAATATAGTATCTGCACTGGTATAAGATGTGCACCACAGTTATTTCAAGGAATTGTAGCTCCCCTGGCATAAAAACAAACATAATTTTTTAAGTCTGATTCTCGCCCAGCTGGTGTGCCTCAGTGGTTGAGCACCATCCAATGCACTAAGACAGTGGTCGGCAAACTGAGGCTCACGAGCCATATGCGGCTCTTTGGCCCCTTGAGTGTGGCTCTTCCGCAAAATACCACTTGCGGGCGCGCATGTACAGTGTGATTGAAATTTCGTGGCCCATGCGCAGAAGTTGGTATTTTGTGGAAGAGCCACACTCAAGGAGCCAAAGAGCCGCATGTGGCTTGCGAGCCGCAGTTTGCCGACCACTGCCCTAAGAGGTCAAAGGTTCGATTCTCGATCAGGGCACATGCCTGGGTTGCAGGCTCAATCTGAGGGGGCGTGCAGGAGGCAGCCATTCGATGTTTCTCTCTCCCTCTCTCTTTCTCTCTAAAAATCAATAAAAACATATTTAAAGAAGAAGTCTGATTCTCAGACTAGGAAATGATGGCTGAAGCATGAGCTTTATTTTGAAATAATTACAGACTTAGAGAGAAGTGACAGAAAATGGCCCAGCATTCCCGCCTGCCCTTCAGGGTGGCTCTCCCCGTGCTCACATCTCACAGAACCATCAGGCAGCTGTCGAAACTGGGATGTTAACATAGGTACCGTCAACCAAATCAACCAAAGAGCAGACCTCTCACAAAGTCACCAGTTTTGTTAGAGTTTGGCAAGTGACTCAGTCTGTGAAAGAATTCACAACTGAAAGAAGAGATGCAGAGAGGAAGTTTATTTTACTTTCCAAGAGAGAAACGAGCCAGTGTATTGCTAGTCAATACAGGGCAGGGGATAAAGGGCAGCTTTCTCTTTTAAGCAGAGGTTGTTGCTAAGCAACAATGAAGGGAGGGGAATTCTGTTGAAGTTGAGCAGATATGGGGGGGCGGGGGTTGTCTTGAAAAGTTACAGTATGTTTGCTTTCCAAGAGACAGTCAGACAGATGTCCTAGGGTGGTGTCTTTTTAGTATTTTTCCCAAGCCTGTAACACATGCTTAGAGCAAAACTTACAAAGAGTTCAAAAGAGGCTTGTTTGAAGGGGAGGAGGGAAGGGGACTATCTACTAACTAGAGATTCCTTGGTGGGAATTATCCCTGAGTTCTGAAAACAGGAGGGAGGAGGGGGATGAAGAATGTAGCCTTGAGAGTAGCTTATCTTGTCCTGCAGTTTGAACAGAGGGACTGTTTGAACCAGAGGAGCTGACAACCTTGGGGTTTAATTGCCAGGGGCTCCTCATAAATTGGTGGAAGGCCACAGCAAAGAAAAAGAAAGGCCGGTTTCCTGTCCTTGCAAATTTTCTGCCGAAGTCCTTTTTCTGCGGGAGCAGCTAATCCACAATCCGGCATCGTGAACAGCACTCATTTCTCCTCCCTGCCCTGTGATCCCTGACACTTCCTTAGTCTTCCCCGGCCTTTGATTGGACTTGTTTGAAGATACTGGTCAGTGAGGTTATGGAATGTTACTCAGCTGTCAGATGTTTTCTCAGTTACACTGAGTCTGGGCATCATTGGCAAAGAGACTCCAGAAGAACATCGTGCCACCCTCACGGCACCACGTCCGAGGCTGCGCGAGGCCAGTCTGACTGCCCCCGGGGCTGCAGCCTTGGTCGCTTGGTTACGAGGGAGTTGGCTCAGTCTCTGGCTGCCAAGTGCCTGTTTCCCCCAGCCTTAGCTTTAGACAAAAGACACATGTTTCTTTTTAATATACTAAATATTGTAAACTCCCTGTATTCTTTTATGCCTCAGTTTCCCTGCCTAAAAAATTACTGTAATGGAACCCAACCCTCACCGGGGTGGAGGATTAATACACCGTCCCCTGGAGCTTCTCGGGTAGAAGCCACTTTGTAACTGGAAGTGATCGCCCTGTGGCATTTTCAGTGAGAACATAAATAGAACGGTTACAAGGAGATGGCAAGCATGTGTTCATTTCACACCCAGAGCGACAGGGCCATCTGCTCTGCGCGTTCCAGGCCGGGCCTGAAATCTGGATCTCTCCGAACCAGCTACGATTTGCCCGACTTGCCCTGAATCAGCCTCACTAAAAAAAGACCTCAGTTGTCACATGTGCCTATTTCAGTGGCTAAACTAACTAGATGGATAATGGCTCATCGATGATGAGGGCAATAGGGAACTTTTTCTAAACTGTCCCATGGACGAGTTCTACTGTTTCCCACGGGGAGATGGTGGGCTGTGACTGCAGGCCCTATGTCGTCATTTCATACAGCCGGGTGGGGGAGGCGATTGGGGTTCAGCATCGTGTCCCCAGACTCTATTGATTGTGAGAGAGACTTCTGATAAGACAGCCTGTGTGAAGGTTGGTTTATGGTGCCAACTGTTTTATATGCATTAGCTCGTGTCCTTCATAAACTCCCAAAGGAGAGGTGGCAACAGCTCCAGTGTATAGACAAAAACATTGGAGCATCAAAAAGAACTGTTCTGCCCTAGCCAGTTTGGCTCAGGGGATAGAGTGTCAGCCTGTGTACTGAAAGGTCCTGGGATCTATTCAGGTCAAGGGCCTATGCCCGGGGGCATGCAGGAGGCAGCCAATCAATGATTCTCTCTCATCACTGATGTTTCTATCTCTCTCCCTCTCCCTTCCTTTCTGAAATCAATATCCTATTAATAAAAGGCTAATATGCAAATCGACTGAAATGTGGAACAACCGGTCACTATGACGCACACTGACCACCAGGGGGCAGACGCTCAACACAGTGTGCGTCCCACAGGGGGACGCACCGCTCAGCCAGAAGCTGGGCTCACAGCTGGCGAGTGCAGCAGTGGTGGTGGGAGCCTCTTCCACCTCTGCGGCAGCACTAAGGATGCCCGACTGCTGGCTTAGGCCTGCTCCCCACGGGGAGTCAGTTGGACATCCCCCTCGGGCTCCCAGACTGCGAGAGAGTGCAGGCCAGGCTGAGGGACCCTACCCGTGCACAAATTTTGTGCACCAGGCCTCTAGTGTGTGCACACACACATATATACTAATAAAAGAACTGTCTTGAAACAAGTAAGGAATTGGCTTGATACAGTTAAAACAATGAGATGTGAGGTGTGTTCTGTTTCCAAAGGCCACGGACACCTGGACTCCCCTGGTGTGCGTTCCTGGTGGTTCCTTCCCAGCCCCCCCGTGTCCATGCGATTGGCTCCCCAGTGGGATAACATCGGCCCCATGAGGTAGACTGTGTTTTCTCACTCATTGCTGTGTCATGTGTCACTTCAGTGACTAGAATTCACTTCACACGCTGTGAGCAAAGGACAGATTATGAAAGGTGCCAGCCCCTGCATTTTCATGGCCGTCTATAGCTGGTGCACTTGTGTCTGTGGCCTCGTTTCTGCTTTTGGGGAAGTAGATCCCAACTCGGAGGCCAGCGGATACCTGCCTTGGCCGCCTGGGCGCTCGGCAAGCCGCGTGATGATGAATAGACTCGTGGCTTCACTCCCCACTGCACGCATCCAAGCGGATTCTCCAAGGCGTACGGCTCTTGCCACTTTAAATCCGACACCTAATATATTAGGCATTCGAGTGTTTTGTGCTTACCTTTAGCTCTTCTTTAGTTCAGGTGATTAAAAAATGCCTGTTGCTGCCTCGATGTGCACCACGCTTCATTAACGGTGATTTATGGGGGAGTTCAGCGGAACTGGCACGCGGCCGTTCGCCAGTGGGCAGCAGGACACAAACGTGACAGCATTGCTAACCCTCCTCTCCTGCTCCGGCGGGGAGACGACAGGTTTGCAAAGTCTCCCTCCCGATAGTCAGAAATGGGACCGAGACTGGAGTCCCCGAGCCATGTCCTCGCTCCCACATCCTCTCCACCGGCCTCCTGTGATGCTCAGGACAGAGTCGGGGGGGCCCTGGGTCCACCTGTGGCGCAGTGTGCTTCCTGCAGCCACCTGTCTCCTGAAGCTGCTGTCCCTTCCCAAGCTCCCCGACTGCATCCCTGCTCAGCGGCTTCTAGCGGAGCCCAGTCACACACAGTGTCCCTTACACGCCTTTCAGCAACCCCTTCCCATCACGGTCCCTTTTCTGAACAGGAAAGTAAGGCGAACCAAGGTCAAATGGCCCACCCAAGGTCAACAGCTAAGTGGTGGAGCTGGGATTGAAACCAGCTTGTTCTCAACCACCAGGGGGAAGGCAGAGGCATGTTCATTTCCCTTGAAAACCATAATGTGGCCATCCTGTCTCCGTGACATGCTCCTTTGAGAAGATCAGGGACGCCCTAAGCAGGAAAGGGGGTCCCCCTCAATTAGCGTTGGGTTCCCAGGACTGGGAAGGAGGGGGGCGCCCGCTCTCTCCCTTCTCCAGCTATGATTGGCATTTCTTCTTGTTTTCCCAGCAATCAGGGGGTGACATTCTGCAGAAAGGATGGGGTCTCTGAGAAATGGCTAAACAAGAGGAAAACCTTTTTATTTGGCAACAGTTGCGTGTGATGCTAATAAGCCTGCGTCGCGCCTGTTTGGGGGGATTTCCATAAAGTGGTTACACATGTGTGCTCTGTGGCCACGCTGTCGGGGTTCATTGTGGGGCTGACGGAAACGTGTCACGTCCTGAGGATGGCGGTGGTACTGTGGTTGCATCCATTTCTGAGATCTCATTACACTTTACACTAAAAAGAAGGCCTGTCGGTGTGTATAAAACACACCTCCATAAACTTCAGGGGAAACAGAGCTCATTCCTTATCAGCTCAAACTAAAGATAATGTATTTAACCCTTCAAATGAACATAATATTTTGTCCGTCTTAGAGGATTGTTTTAAAGATTATATGAGTTGATTATATATCAGTGTGGCTCAGTGGTTAGGCATCAACCCATGAACCAGGAGGTCATGGCTCGATTCTCAGTCAGGGCACATGTCTGGGTTGTGGGTTTGATTCCCAGTGTGGGGTGTGCAGGAGGCAGCCAACCAATGATTCTCTCATCATTGATGTTTCTCTCTCTCTCCCTCTCCCTGCCTCTCTGAAATCAATAAAAAGATACTAAAAAAGAAAGGAAGGAAGGAAGGAAGGAAGGAAGGAAGGAAGGAAGGAAGGAAGGAAGGAAAGAAAGAAGGAAGGAAGGAAGGAGGGAAGGAAGGGAGGGAGGGAGAGGGGGGGGAAGGGAGGGATAGAGGGGGGGGAGGGAGGGAGGAAGCCATGCCTTTTCACTCAGCGTGGGTGGGTAGAGATGATGCGTCCGGGAGCCTGGGCTCCAGAGGCGGGTGGGGGATGGCAGGGGCACCATGACGAGCGCATCTGACTAATTTAGCATCTCTCAAACGCACA
>NW_005873599.1:17822-24186 GCF_000147115.1 Myotis lucifugus | reverse complement strand
CACTCTGCTTTTTCCAACTCCTTGATTTATGTAATGTTTATAGAAAAATTCCAAGAAATTTATTTCTGAGTTAGCCTCTGTTACTTTTGAAATTTCTTCTTTAACCTGTGGCATTTTGTTTAATAGTGGTGTGTTTTTTTTCATCCTTTTCTTTTTCTCAGAGAGAAAAGTATGGGCAATTACAGTATTCATTTTATTAACATATACATGATATACTTTGAGGATAGTTGATGCCATCTCTTAGTTGACTTCTAATTGTGAAGTACTCTTACAAATAGTAATGAAGAGTACTATTTCCTGAATACTTTTCTATATGGTTTACAAAAATTAATTCATTTAATCCCTTAAACGAGTATGTGTTTTAGGAACTTTATAAGTGCCACTGAATAGATGAGAAAAATTAGGTTCAGCAATGCTAGGAATCTTATCTGAGGTCATTGCACCAGTACATGGTTGATCCAGGATTTAGACCCAGGCATTTTGCTCCCAAGTCCAATTCTTAGCCACTCTGCTGTTCTCCCTTGTACTGAAGTACTATCAAAAAAGTGAAATTGGTTGTTCTTTTAATTTACCTAACAATTCTGTTTGTCTTCATATTATAAACAACTTTATAAAGCATTTGTTTTTTGTTAACTATGCTTTAGAGCAGGGTCAGCAAACTATGGCCCCCACAGGTCAAATCTGGCTTCATCCCTGTTCTTGTAAATAAAGTTTTATTGGAATACTAGAGGCCTGGTGCACAAAATTTGTGCACGGGGTGGGGGTCCCCTTAGCCCAGCCTGCACCCTCTCTAATCCGGGACCCCTTGGAGGATGTCTGATTGCCCAGGCCTAAACCGGCAGTCGGACATCCCACTCACAATCCTGGACTGCTGGCTCCTAATTGCTCACCTGCCTGCCTGCCTGGTTGCCCCTAACTGCCTCCCCCCCACCCCATGCCAGCCTGATCACCCCTCACTGCCTCTGCATTCTGGCCTGATCACCCCTAACTGCCCCGCCCCATGGCCTGGTCACTCCTAACTGCCCCCTCTCTGGCCTGGTCACCCCTTACTGCCCCCACTGCCTGCCTGGTTGCCCCCAACTGCCCCACTCCTGCTGGCTGGTCACCCCCAACTGCACCCCCCCCCCACCCCACTGGCCTGGTTGCCCCTAACTGCCCTCCACCGGCCTGGTCGCCTCTTACTGCCCCCCCTGCTGGCCTGGTCACCCCCCAACTGTCCTCCTCTGCCAACCTGGTCATCCCTAACTGCCCCCCCTGCTGGCTTGGTTGCCCCCAACTGCCCTCTCTGCTGGCCTGGTCGCCCCATGCAGCCTGCTTGTTCAGTCGTTTGGTCATCCCTCACTAACTCCCCTGCCGGCCTGGTCACCCCATGCAGCCTGCTTGTTAAGTCGTTTGGTTGTCCCTCACTAACCCCTCCGCTGGCCTGGTTGCCCCACGCATCCTGCTTGTTCAGTTGTTTGGTTGTCCCTCACTAACCCCCCTGCCAGCCTGGTTGTCCCACGCAGCCTTCTTGTTCAGTTGTTTGGTCGTCCCTCATTAACCCCCCTGTTGACCTGGTCGTAGGCAGCAATCTTTTGAGGGTGTGAGGGTTAATTTGCATATCACCTCTTTATTATATAGGATGGCCACACTCACACATTTATGTATTCTCAGTGGCAGCTTTCATGCTACAGTGGTAGAGTTGAATTGTGGGTAGTTTTGACAGAGACCATATAGCCTGCAAAGCCTGGAATATTTATTACCTGGCCCTTTACCAAAAAAATTTGCCAACACCTGTTGTAGGGTCTAAAAGCAATACTTAATATTTGTACAAAGTTTTTAAACTGGTATTTGTTCTTATGTACATTGATTGTAGTTCCAACAATGAGAGCTTTACCTGCAGTACAAATTTGGGTAAGGCTCCTAATAATTTTTATAATGCAAATTATGAAAAGTGCCCAAGTTTAAGAATCCACATTGAAAGACATAATAAATTGAGTAGTAATAAGAAGCACTGTTAGTGTGGAAACTCAACACTCTTTGGCAGAGTGGAATTTTCTATAAGACATACATCTTGGAACTTATCCAAGCATATTTACTGAAGTACAAAGGGAATTTTGGCTGAGGGCAGGCTTAAATCAATAGATAGGATAATATCACCATGACTCATATTTAGTGTAGTTAAAATATTAACAAGTTAAACATCTGTTTTGCACTAGGTACTTTGCTGGTTATTTATAACTTGAAGCTTCTGCTCAGTGGAGAACCAGAGTTGGATGTTAAAACTGACAAGGAAGATATACTGATGGCCGAAGCTCTTGAGGAGTGAGTAATGTGTGTGTTTGACAGAAGGTCTCTCAGAATGGCACAGAGCTGTAGTGGTTCCAGGTCTGAGGCTCCTGGGACAATTCGCTTTACCCTCCTTACAGATGAAGGAAGTTAGGGTAGACCACTGGTTCCCAACCTCACTGAGCTTCTGAGTGACGTGGGCAGGTTCTTAAGACGTATAGGATCCTATGTCATCCCAGACCTACTGAGTCAGAGTCTCCAGACATGAAACCTAGAATTGAATATTTTCTATATGCTCTCCAGGTGATTCAAAGGTGCCAGCATGTTTGGGGACCACTGAAATATAAGATCTCTAATAATCGCTAATTCCAAACCTCCTGCTTGATGAATATTCAAGTGGAAAAGCCCACACACAGAGTTCATTATTCATACAGAGCATTAAAAATGCATGAGCATGATGCGAAGCAAAAAGGAATAGGACCAAATAGCAATTGACAATGGCCATGAACTGCATACTTGTATTTTATAAATAAATAGACAGATTCATTTTTCTTGGCTATTAGGAATCCATAAAAACAGCATGAGAAAGCACTGGGGGGTATGGGTGAAAAAGTGTGAAAAAATAATGAAATAGTGCCTAACCTATGTTTCTCTAAAATAACTTTGTATTTAAAACGTATAAGCTTAAATGTGTAGTTTCTTCATGTTAGAACTTTAGAGCTAGAGGGAATTTAAAGGAATTTAATCCCAATTACAATCATTTTAGATACCAGTATTGTTTAATAGAAGTATAATGAGAGCCACAAATATGAACCACCTATGTACTCTCACGTTTTCTAGTAGCCACATGAAGAAATGTAAAACAGGTGAGATTAATTTTAATAATGTTTTAAATTAATCTGGTATATATGAAATGTTATAATTTCAATTTTGATATGCAAATATCTATATATATAAAAGGCTAAGTGATCAACCATCCGTCTGTCCAACCATCCAACTAACTGACTAGCGGTACATATATGACGCACACTGGCAGTTTAAAAATAAACATTGACTTGCGCATGTATGATACATATAAAGCTCTCACTGGCGCCAATCGCACACATGTTTTAATTTTATAATCCTATATTATATATACTGTTTTGACATGAAATTTTTTGCAGTAATGTAATTACCACATGAATCTTCTAATTAACGTCCTTTCAATGTGCACGAATCCGTGCACTGGACCACTAGTTAAGATATATTTTACATTCCTTTTAATACTAAATTTTTGAAATCCAGAGTGTGTATAGCACATATAGCACAAATAGCACAAATCACATATAGCACAAATCAATTTGAAATCTTGCCCAATTAGCATGGGTAACCACTAGCTGCCATTTTGAACAGGGCAGTTTAGATTAACACTCAAGTAAACACTTGAGTTTAACTTAAAGAATAACTTTTCTTTTTTTGCCTTTGAGGTAAAATTTAGAAAGTCCCTTCTACAGTTAGAAAATTTACTGTTTGGTAACAAACTTTTAGATTTTCTTTTCAACTTTTTTCTTTTTTATTTTTTTTCCTTATTTTTTTCCAGTATCTGGAATTCTTAATTTACACAGAAATTGATGTTTTTTTCCCTTTGGAAAAAAATCCAAACTAATTACTATTGGACAAATGTTGGGAAGCCTTTTAAAGGCTAACATTAATATGCCAATATCAGAAAGGAGGCCCAGAATTGTTCCTGGCACCTCCATTACTATCTCCCCCTTTTCCCGCTGGCCCTGTCCTTCCATTTAAGAGCTGCTTCTGAAACCAATATGTCACGCTGTTTAAAAGTCTTGTGCATAAATTTTCAGTTCTCTGTCAGAGTGCCTTGGCATTTCAACACTAGCACCAGGAAACAAGACATTATTAGAGGAATAATTTGACAGCTCATTATTTGGGGGAAGTTCTTACTGTTTCCAGATTGTTTAACAAAGCCAGCAGCTTCTTAAGCCATTTAGGCAGTTAATTATAAAATAAAGAAAATGGATCACTCCTAAGACACGTACAATTTCACTTTGGAACATTGACTATATTGAATTTCTTTTTGTTTGGTTTTTTCAACAAAATTTTTCATAGTTCAATCACAAAGTCTTTTAAAGACAAGGATGGGGTCTGTACCAAGGATGCTATACATTTCGTGGCTTCTAATACCAGGACCATGGTGGTGCCAAATAAGGGTGGCAATTACCTCGAAGGGAAGGTAGTAATGCCACCTGTTTTCTCCTCTGAAAAGTCAGTGGGGTCTGGCATTGATACCCCATTCCTCTTCACTAAGAGACTGGACAAAAATTAACTCTTGGGGCTAAAAGAATACTTCTGGACCAAGGTGGATTTTTTCTGAGATTTCTTGCATTTATGACTTCTGAAATTTAAACTTCTAATCAAGTACAGTTTACATTACCTTGGTTTCTAGAACAAGTGGTTTGTCATATAACAATAATTCCTTTACCACTTCTTTTTCTTGTGGTTATTGTATCCCCTTAAGCTCACCGGGCATGATTCTACATCTGTCCAAAACACGTTTCAAATATTGGAACTGTGCTATTTTCACCTTCCATTTTAGATGGTGTGGTCCTGCTGGTTCTGAAAATAATTTAATTTTCTACACAGGAATAGGGAAATGCAACCTTTCAGGCTTTTACTTAGCCACAGAGAAGAGGTTTTCTGGTATAATTTATTTCCTTCAAATTTTGTTTACTGTTAAAAGTGAAATAATATCTTAAAAAAATTATTTTAGGAAGAGAATTTACATGTTATCATCAAGTGTTAATTTGTATTATTTCATTCTAAGTTTAATTTCTCATATTTCTTTATTCACTTATGATTGGTTTCATAAGCTTTATTCTCAGTTGTTATGCAATCTTTTTTCATTTTATTTTTATTTCTGTTTTTTTATATTTAAAATTTTTTAATTACAGTTTACATTCAATATTATTTTGTATTAAATTCAGGTAAACAGCATATTGGTTAGACAATCATATACTTTACAAAATGTTCCCCCTGATATTTCCAGTATCCAACTGGCACCATACATAGTTATTAGAGTACCAGAGGTCCGATGCATGAAAATTCGTGCAAGAGTAGGCCTTCCTTCCCCTGGCTGCTGGTACTGGCTTCTCGCCGGCACCCGGGACCCAACTGGCTTCCCTCTGGCCCTGGCTTCATCAGGAAGGACGTCCAGAATGACATCCAGAAGACTTCCGGTCTAATTAGAATATTACCCTTTTATTATTATAGATTATTGACTGTATTTCCTGTGGTGTATTTTATATCCCCATGACTAGTTTGTAACTACCAATTTGTACTTCTCAATCTCTTCACCTTTTTCACCCAGCCTTCCAAACTCCCTTCTCTCTGGCAGCCATCAGTTTGTTGTCTGTATCTGGGAATTGGTTTCAATTTGTTTGATCATATATATTGTTCCTTAGATTCCACATATAAGTTAAATCACATGGTATTTGTCTTCCTCTGACCAGCATTTCATTTAGCAAAATAACCTTTAGGTCAATCCATGCTGCCTCAAATGGTAAAGTTTCTTTTTTTTTCTTATAACATTTTATTTTATTACTAGAGGCCCGGTGCATGAAATTCATGCATGAGGGGGGTTCCTCAGCCCAGCCTGCAACGATGCCAGCGTCCCTCACCCCCGGTCTCTGGTCCAAGGCCCCCTGCCCCCACGTGGCTAGGGTGTGGATGCTGGGCTTGCGTTGCCAGGGCAATGCCGCCAGCGTCCCGCCCCAGCCACTATGGGCGCTGCCATCTTTGCTGTGGAATGACGGTTAATTTACATATTACTCTTTTATTAGATAGGATTTTTCTTTTTTCTCTATTGATTAAGGTATTACATATGTGTCCTTATCTCCTCTTTGCCCCCCACCCCTCCACTCATGCCCTCACCCCCCTGGTGTAAAATTTTATTTGTTATTTTGGTTGAGTAATATTCCATTGTGTGTGTGTATGTATATGTGTGTGTGTGTGTGTGTGTGTGTGTGTGTCTATATATATATATATATATATATATATATATATATATATCACTTCTTTTTTTATCCACTCATCTATTGAT
>NW_005873599.1:16576-17722 GCF_000147115.1 Myotis lucifugus | reverse complement strand
CAATGATCATGGGTGCATCTATTCTTTCAAATTAGTGTTTCAGGTTTCTTCAGCTATATCCTAGAAGTGGAGCCTGAGTCAAAAGCAGTTATATTTTTAATTTTTTGAGGAAACTTCATAATACTTTACACAATAGCTGAGCCAATCTGCATTCCCACCAAGAGTACATGAAGGTTCTCTTTTCTCTACATCCTCACCAGCACTTATTGTTTGTTGATTTATTGATGATAGCAATTCTGACAGGTGTGAGGTGATATCTCATTGTGGTTTTTAATTTGCATTTCTCTGATGATTAGTGATATTGGGCATATTTTCATATGTCTATTGGCCATCTGTATGTCCTCTTTGGAGAAGTGTCTATTTAAGTCCTTTGCCCATTTTTAAATTGGATTGTTTGTTCTTTTGGTATTGAGTTCTTTATAAATTTAGGATATTACCCCCTTATTAGATGTATCATTGGTGAATATGTTCTCCCATGCAGTGAGTTTTCTTTTTATTTTGTTGATGGTTTCCTTTGCTGCGCAGAAGTTTTTTAGTTTGACATGGTCCCATTTGTTTATATTTTCTTTTGTTTCCCTCGCCCAAGGAGATAATCAATAAAAATGTTACTAAGAAATGTTCGAGATTTTACTGCCTATGTTTTCTTCTAGGATTTTTATGATATCAAGTCTTACATTTAAGTCTTTAATTCATTTTGAGTTTGTTCTTGTATATGACATAAGAAGGTGGTCTAATTTCATGTTTGGCATGTATCTGTCCAATTTTTTCAACACCATTTATTGAATAGACTGTCTTTATCCCATTGTATGTTCTTGCCCCCTTGTCAAATATTAATTGCCCATATAGGCAGGAGTTTATTTCTGAGCTCTGTATTCTGTTCCATTGATCTATCTGTCTGTTTTTATGACAGTACCATACTATTTTGATTTTTATGGCCTGCAGTATAGTTTGATATCAGGCAGCATGATTCCTCCAACTTTGTTCTTCTTTCTCAAGATTGCTGTGCCCTTGGGGGTCTTTTGTGGTTTCATATACATTTTTGGATTATTTGTTCTAGTTCTGTGAAATATGCCATTGGTATTTTGGTAGGAATTGTGCTGAATCTATAGATTGCTTTGGGTAGTATGGACATTATAACAATGTTTA
>NW_005873599.1:13741-16408 GCF_000147115.1 Myotis lucifugus | reverse complement strand
TTATTTTTCCTATCAATGGGCATGGTATATGCTCCATTATTGTATCTCTCAGTTCTTCTCAGTATCTTATAATTTCCAAATACAGGTCTTTACCTCCTTGGTTAAATTTATTCCTAGATTTGTTTTGTTTGTTAATTCCTCACATGAGGATATTTTTTCCCCATTGCTTTTCAGAGAGAGTGGGAGGGCGGGAGGGCAATGAGGGGGGGAGGAGGACAGAGAGAGAGAGAAACATCAATGTGACAGAGACACATTGGCTGGTTGCTTCCCGCACTTGCCCTGCCGGGGGAGGGGAGGGAACTGCAATCCAGGTATGTGCCCTTGACGGGGAATGGAACCTGAGTCCATATAGGTGCACAGGCTGATGCTCTAACCATTGAGCCATGTTGACTAGGGCAGTATTTTATTTTTTTGATGCAATTGTATGTAAATGGTATGGTTTTCTTAGTTTCCCTTTCTGATAGTTTATTATTGGTGTATAGAAATGCAACTGATTTCTCAATATTTATTTTATATCCTGCTATACTTTAGTGAATTTTTAAATTAGTTCCAGTAATTTTTTTTTCGTTGAAATCATTAGGGATCTTTATATACAGTATCATATCATCTGCTATGTAGTCTTGATTAGTCTGATTTCATAATGCTTTCTTGATAAGTGACTTTATAATAGTCCATTGAATTGATTCATAATAATTTACATAACTATTCCTGTATTTTTGGATGGTGGCATTGTCCTTAATGTTTCACATTATTTATGGGTAATGTTAACATAAATGTATTCATGCTGATGGATTTTTAAAATTATTTTGAATTATTTTTTAAGACAGGTTGTCAGGATGGGAGCTACTGAGTCAAAGAGTCTGAACTTTTGTATAGTTCTTGTGAATATTTGGCCTCAATTTTCAATTAGTAATCAAAACCCTTTATCTGCTTTGGGCTGAGGCTCTAACTATAGTAATCAGATCATTGGCAGGGCCTTGTTTCAATATGACAATAACCTCATGAAAATTTCAACAGGAGGACTTGGAGGCTGAATAGCATGCTACTAAACAATGATCAGGTTACCAAAGAGATCAAAGAAGAAATAAAAAACATCCTTGAGCCCTAACCAGTTTGACTCAGTGGATAGAGCATTGGCCTGTGGACTGAAGGGTCCCAGGTTTGATCCCAGTCAAGGGCATGTACCTTGGTTGCGGGTACACCCCCAGTGGGAAGTGTGCAGGAGGCAGCTGATCGATGTTTCTCTCTCATCGATGTTTCTAACTCTCTATCCCTCTCCCCTCCTCTCTGTAAAAAATCAATAAAATATATTTAAAAAAAAAAAAAGAAAATTTCATCAGGAGGGATGTTCAAGCACACAGGCAGTGGTGGCCTGGGTTTTTGCGATATCAGTCCAAAGACAACTTGTTTTCACTTAAAATTTTAAAAGTGTATAAATAGATAACACCTCAGGATTTCAGAATGCTGATGAGGTAGAAGTTTGCATTTAATGTGTGATATTTTAAATCGGAATTTGAATCTATGAATGTGGTATGTGCTGGGTGGCAGGTATTATTCCCTGTGATTCCAGGGTGATATGCATAAAGTGGGTTGCACCTGTAGAGAAAGAAACATGCTAAATTATATGTCATGTATTTAAGCCATCTCTTTTCCAACTCTCTTTAAAAATATGACAGTTTGGATTCTTTTCATTAAGTCCACTAGGTTGATACTAACGTTATATATTTTTTATTTTCTTCTACATTATTTAGTTTTGTTTTATTTCATTTCTTCTACTTCCTTGAGGTATGTATTTTATTTGCTTACTTTCAAACTCATTTTCTAATCTAAACAATTAACTCTCTTATTTATTCTCTGTGTTATGGCTACACGAAATGGGTTTCAAAATTTAGAACTATCAGTGTTTCTTATTTTTGAATAGTTTATAAATTCTACTTTGATTTTCTCTTTGGCTCAGTAATTAATTTTAAAAGATATTTTAAAAATCTACCAGTGAATAGGATTTTTAAGGTGGGTTTACAATTTATGTCATTATTTCTTCAAATAGGTTTTCAATATATGCGCTCTCTCTTCTCCTTCTGGTACCCCCATAATGTGAGTGTTGGTATGCTTGAAGTTGTCCCAGAGACTCCTTACACTATCTTCATATTTTTGGGTTCTTTTTTCTTTTTGTACTTATGATTGGGTGTTTTTTGTTGCCTCATATTCCAAATTGCTGATTTATTCTCAGAATCCTCTACTCTCTTATTGACTCCCTGTAAATTATTCATTTCAATTAGTGTATACTTAATTTCTTACTGGTCCTTTTACATTTTTTAAATGTTTTCACTATTTTCCTTTAAATTCTCACTAAGATGCTTAGAAGTCTTACCCTTGAAGCTTTCATTAAGATCCTTGAAAAATCTTGTTATCATTGTCTTGAATTCTGTATCCAGTAGCTTGCTTGATTCCATTTAATTGAGGTTTTTTCTGGATATTTCTTCTGTTCTTTCATTTTGAGATGCTTCTTTGTCTCCACATTTTGCCTGCTTTCCTGTGTGTTTGATCCTATGTATTAGGTAGAGCTGCTGTGTCTCCTGGGATTGGTAGAGTGGCCTTGTGTAGTAGGTGTCCTGTAGGAACCAGAACCTCAGGCTTTTATACAGGTAGGGTCTGTGTAGGGTGAGG
>NW_005873599.1:2820-12199 GCF_000147115.1 Myotis lucifugus | reverse complement strand
GCAAAGTTTCTGTTGAGAAATCAGCTGACAGTCGTATGGGTATTCCCTTGTAGGTAACTGAGTTTCTTTCTCTTGCTGCTTTTAAGATTCTCTCTTTGTCTTTTGCTCTTGGCATTTTAATTATGATGTGTCTTGGTGTGGTCCTCTTTGGATTCCTTTTGTTTGGGGTTCTCTGTGCTTCCTGGACTTGGAAGTCTATTTCTTTCACCAGGTGGGGGAAGTTTTCTGTCATTATTTCTTCAAATAGGTTTTCAATATCTTGCTCTCTCTCATCTTCTGGTACCCCTATAATTCTGATGTTGGTACGTTTGAAGCTGTCCCAGAGGCACCTTACATTATCTTCGTATTTTTGCGTTCTTTTTTCATTTTGCTTTTCCGGTTGGGTGTTTCTCGCTTCTTCGCATTTCAAATCTTTGACTTGATTCTTGCACTCCTCTGGTTTGCTGTTGGGAGTCTGTATAATATTCTTTATTTCAGTCAGTGTATGCTTACTTTCTAGATGGTCCTTTATCACACCATCGAGGGTCTCATTAGATTTCCTGTACAACTCATCAAGTTTATCGACAGACTCTAGAAGCCTCTTGAGAGACCTCAAAAGTGTGGTTCTGAACTCAATATCCTCCCTTGATAGTTTTGTCCTGTTTCTTTGTCTCCGCATTTTTTACGCTTTCTTGGTACACCCCCTAGTGGTCTTTGTGCGCAGTCTTGTTGTAGTTAAGCCTTGATTGTTATAGTTAATACTAGAGGGATTTGACCTCCAGGCCCACTGGCTGTGCTAATCTAGCCTTTGCCTGAGGCTCTCCGGCAAATGGCTCTGTGCAGGGCTTGGGCGGGGCGGGTCCCACAGGATCAACAGGGTGGAGGAGGGAGCTGTTATGGCTGCTCCCAGTCCGTCCCCAGGGGCTCTGCCTCTCTGTCCCAGCAACAGCTGCAAACCTCAGAGGGACCGTAGCCAGACAGTCCTGCTTCTCCCGTTTGAGTCTGGGTCCCTAGAGACTCGCCCGGATCTGGAGCTCTGAGTCTGAGGCTCCCTCCGGATTGAAACAGACAACCGCGCCCTCAGCCACCAGCCTGCGCCGCGCGCACTCCGCACCTTAGTATTTTACTTCAGCACTGCGCCTCCTCTGATTCTCAGTTCCTCCTAGTTGTAGAACTTCCATTCAGCCAGCCTTCCTGTGGTTCTGGATGATGTCGGTTCCGTCTTTTAGTTGTATTTTTGAAGTGGTTGTTAGAGGCAGCAAACTCCGGCGTTAACCTATGCCGCCATCTTGGTTTCTCCTCTTTTCTGAGAAATAGACCCATCGAGGCATCTTATCTTTTTATAGCCTGGTTTCATCCTCAGTTTCCAGGGGTTTGTAAGAAAAATTCTTTTTTTTTTTTTTTTTTTGCATTCTAATCCTAGATTTATTCAACACAATTCTTTTACTCTACACAACAAAGTATAAACACATTATCTAAAATGCTACAAAGTTACAAAAAAATTTCAAAACAGAAAATTCATAGTACTGACTGTACAATAATAGCCGAAAAAGCAATGTACACGTGACCTTCTCCTCATTCATGGGGGTGACCGACGCCACATGGGAGGTGGTGGTAGCATTCTCCTGGGAGGGCTGAATCGCCTGGGGGGTGGCCTAGGCCAGGGGCCAGCACAGCAGTGGCGGTGATTTCCTGGCCATCAATTTGTCCTCCATCCATGTGCTTTAGCGCCTTCTCAGCTTCATCTGGATTCTCAAACTCCACGTACGCATAGCCTTTAGATAGATGGGGGTGCATCCTTTCTACAGGCTTGTCAATCATTTTAATTTTCCCATAGGTGGAGAATATCTCCATGATGTGATCCTTGGTCACATTCCTGGTGAGCCTACCAATGTGGACTTTGGTGGGTTTAGGAGAAGGGCTCCGCCTTTTCCTTTCCTTTTCATCTCTTTTGGGTGGTTTGGATTTGGAGCGGGAACGCCTCCTGTTGTCATTGTCTGCGCCGAGAAGGACTCGGAGAGCCGGAGGAGCTGCTGGAACTGGAGCTTTGGGATGTGCTGGAACTTCCTGAGTGGCTTGATGCTGATGAAGAGCTAGAGCCGCTGCTTGAGCCAGTGCTAGTACTGGAGCCAGAGCTGGAGGTAGAGCTGGACCGAGACCTGGTGCTGCTGCTCCCACTGGAAGCGCTGCGCCTCTTTCGAGTTTTATCCCTGCCACGATCCTTCTCACTCGACTCCTTGGTGGCCCCTTTATCTTTAGAGCGATCCTTGGACTTCTCATCAGAACGGTCTTTGCGTTTGGTAGGAGAAGGAGCCCTAGTGCTGGACTTTTTATTATTTTCTTTGACTCCTAGCAAGCTCTTCTTTTTCACTCCTGATAAATCCATTCTCCCCTTCTGAGGTGTTCAAAGCAGCAATGGCGGCCTCACTTATCTAAACTCTCACTTCTAACTTGAGCCAGAGAAACGATCCCTAATCGATTACAATTTACGCCAAAGTGCAGCATCTTCCCGCCACCGCGACTTCGTCCCGCTCTCCTCAGCCGCTGAGGTCGGCGACGCTCAGTTGTCGAAGAAAAATTCTTATCTATAGTTAGTAAGGTGAATAATTATTAAACAACTGTTGCTCTATTCTTATGTGCCTTCTCCACTATCAATAGTAGTTGTCTGACTAGTTAATTTTACATTCATTGGATATTTATTAAGTCAGGCCCTGTTTTAGGAGCTGGAGATATAGATCAGGGAACATAACAGACATCTCTGTTTCTAGTGTTTTGGATTCTCTTTCATTCTAGTGATAAGTTGTCTGTTGTCTATGAACTTCAGTTTTCTCTTCTATAAAAAGAGGATATAACATCATCTACTTAATATAAATGCTATAGAATAGTCACAATACCTGGCACATGGAAATTCTCAGTGCGCTTTATTTCCCTCCATTCTACTTTCCCTTACACTTCTTTTTGACAATCATGTAATGCTCTGGGAACTAACTCAGTGACTGGCTTATAGCAAGCAGCAAATGAATTGAATTCAGGTAAACTGACTTGAGTGGCAACATCTAGCTACCTTTCTAAGGATATTGCAGATATTTTCACTGGAAGCTGCCGGCACTCTCAGTAGTGGATTCTACTGTCCTCCATTGTGAAGACTATTGGGGATATTTATTAGGGTGAGAGAGAGAGTTTTAACCCCTAGAGTGCCGGGGAGCGTGATCGCGCTCCTCCTGTCTTTCGCCAAAAGTGCCGGGAGTAAAATCAGCAAAAATGCCTTGGCAATTTTAGCATAGTTCCTAGGATATTGGTTGGCACTCAAGGATTAAGACATTTTGTTAAGCGATTCTCTTATCTCTAAAATCTCATTTGAGTTCTAAACTATGAAAACTGAATTACTCCTATAGCATTTTTCCTGATTCTCTTTGTGGGACCCAAGACCATGTGACCACTTCCCCTGGTTCATGTGTGTGTGATTTCTTTGTGTCCATATTGCTTTCAGTGGCCTATTATTTTCTGAGTGTTATAAATAGTATACATTTTCAACTTAATGAGAAAATGAAAGAAGGCAGAGGTTCTGGTTTAAAAAAGGCTCGTTGTGGAATGGACTGTCATCAAACGGGCCTGCCGTGCTCCTGGAATCCATGCGCTGCAGGATCTGAGGTGGCTGAAGAAATCCATCCCCCAAACAGCCCTGAGGGTGAAGCTATAATACAGAGCAATAGGATTTAAATTTTGTGCTAAGTAATGTTTTGAAATTAGGTGCCAAGTTGGCAGAGTGTTTCTAAATTGACAGCATTGGGCAGCATTCCATAACAAAGTCTCTAGTTTATGTCTTAACTGAGCTGGCTGAGAACACAGCAAGAGTTACAGCTTCAAGTTGTTATAATGTGTGGCTTGTCACGCTGTGGTTGTGACAGAAGTACTTTCATTACTTTGCAAAGCTTATAACTTTTCTTTTAAATTACCTCTTTGAGTTGCCATTTCTCTTAGGTATAATCTACCCTAAGATTAAATTTTGTTAGCCTGTTCATAGTTCAGAATTTAAACTAGTTAAAAATCTTTATGCACTTCTTTATATTCAGGATAATGCAGGACTTGTTAATTTCAGCTTCAAGAAATCTTCAGAGATTTCATAGGGACTTTAGCAATAAATTTAGAAAATAATTTTTGTAATAATATACAGTATTTTTATGAATAAAAATATGGCACTTCAGAGATATTCCAAAAAGGATCTAATTTAGTCTATTGCCTGGAGTTTAGATTTATTTTTTCAACCATGGACCTCAGTAGTTGGGCTGAATGGAAGTCTGTTGTCTGTGTACCCAGTGTGGATAGATGTAGAAGGTGTCCTAGGTCTAAACACCTGTGAGAGATTGTTCTACTCCTTTTCAGGCAACCTGACGTACATACCACCCTGTCCACTAGGTCTATGGGAAGTGGTTCTCAAAACAGGCAGAGTTCAAGGAATCACCTGGGTAGCTCTAAAAATTCACTTTCTCAGACTCTAGCCACAGAGAATCTCAGTTGGTAGATAAAGGAGATAATGACTGGCTATAGGATTCTACTTTCTGGCTCCTCTCCTGACCTTAACACAGTTGCTGACCACAACACACCAGTCCACTTATGGAGCAACACTTAAAACAGGAGCAGAACAACGTGGATAGATTGGGAGGAGGAGGCCACAGCCACAGCTGGAGGTGAAGTAGAAACTTTCTGAAAATACCCATTGCTGAGCAGGTGACAAAAAACCTCTCTGTCTCCTCCTGTCATATTCCACAGATTATCAAGGTAGTTTCTGCCTTAAAATACTTTCCTCTTTCCCCATGTCTGTCATGTGACTCTGTGCATTTGGTGGTGTATGTGTGTGGGTGTGTGTGTTAGGAGGTTTACTTGCTCTTTCTCTCTCTCTTGTTCTTCAGTTTATTATAACCAGTTAAATGGAAGGTAAGAGAAAGAGGTACAGATAAAGATATGGACACTTCTGGCACAGTTTAAGACAGAAAAGAGACATTTAGGAGGAAACGAGAAGACCACATTTTGGAAAAGATGCAAAGCAGTTCCTAATGGGTAGAGAGTAAGAGTGTATTTTCCCTAGATCTTCTGAAGTTACTCTTCATTATTTTGTACATTTGTATCCCAGTTTCCTAAGCAAATGGCTTTATTTATAAAAAATGATAGCATTATCATTGAAGATGATTAATCATTACAAGTCTTTCTTACACAGGGAACCCTATGTTGTTCATTTTAAATTAAGCCAAGGGAGTGCTGAATAATTATCACTTAGACAACACATATTTATTTATGAGGATGCTGGTCTCACAGAATTTATAGCCTGATGGGGTTACAGATAAATAGGCAGTGGCACCAGTAAGTGACGTGCTGTGATGGAGAGGTACAAAGAAGGGGAGCACCAGAGGAGAGTGATTTACCCAATCTTGGGGAGCTAGAGAAGGCTTCAAGAGGAAGTAAGGTTTCAAGTTGCATTCTCATGGGTGAAAAGAAGCCAACCGAAAGTAGCCAAAAGATTGAATGTGCCTAGGCTTGGGGACAAGAAAGCCTGGCCCCATATCTGAAGAACAGAGTGGTCCTAAATTGCTAGACAGATGCTGGTAAGAGGCAAGGCTGGAGAGTTAAGTGGGGGCCAGATCATGAAGGGCCTTCTACATCATAAAAAGGAGTTTGAAAGTTACATTGGGTGGCCCATTTCCTGTACAGATTTTATAGTTCACCTCTTTTCTTCTTTTTTTAATCATAGATATCACAATAGCATAAGAGGCATTGCTGTTCTGTTTGTCACAGATAAAAAGGAACTTTGAAAGTATGCATGTGTGTAGAAAAGGGTTAATGGGGAAGGCTTCTATTCATTGTGTCTTGCTTGCAAGGTTGGTCTTTGGTGGGCTTCTGGGAACTTGGCTGATATACAGTTCCCTACGCTGATATAAACCTTTTCTAACAGAGAAGGGTGGCACAGTGTGTCTAGACCAGTGATGGCAAACCTTTTGAGCTTGGCATGTCATCATTTTGAAAAACCCTAACTTAACTCTGGTGCCGTGTCACATAAAGAAATTTTTTGATGTTTGCAACCATAGTAAAACAAAGACTTATATTTTTGATATTTATTTTATATATTTAAATGCCATTTAACAAAGAAAAATCAACCAAAAAAATGAGTTCACGTGTCACCTCTGACACGCGTGTCATAGGTTCGCCATCACTGGTCTAGACTATGCAAACAATATGGTTTATACTGAAAACCTACTTTCTTTCTGAGACTCTGGAATTTGATGCATGCGAGGCAGAGGGTGCCTATGTGACCAGCTCCCAATGAAAACATTGGGTGCTGAGCCTGTGATGGGATTTGTTGGGCAGAAACATCACATACATGTTCCTGCACCTTGATAGCTGGGGGGAGAGTATGTTTTGTGTGACCTGTCATGAGAAGGAGAGGCCAAATGAAAGCTGCACATGGATTCTTCCAGACTCCACCTCTCTTCCCCCTATCATCCACTGTATATCCTACTCATCACTGTGATAAATCTTAGTCATGAGTACCATTATATGGTAAGTTCCGTGAGACCTTCTAGCAATTCTCCTAACATAGAGGAGGTCTTGAGGATCCCCAATACAGATACAAGGAATATTTATTAAGTGAAATAATTGACCTAACAAGAGTTAGAAGTATTAGTGTCCTTGTTTGGATCTGTATACATTTTTTTAACCAAAACTTGTCTAACCCAACTTGATCTCCCACTATATTTCTCTAATTCTCAAACTTGGCTCTGAATTATTTTTGACTTACTTCCAAATGACAGAGGTGTGCTTTAAGGAGGGTCAAAAGAAAGAGCTATATTATATCTAAGGGCAATTTGAAGTCAGGAGATCTGGAAAGCATTTGAATAATGGCAAAAGTCCTCAAAACATTTATAGTGTCCCAAGGTGACTTTTTTTTTCATTGAACAGATGAGGACTTCGTTGATTGTGCCGCTCCTGGTATACTAACGTCAATCACATTGGGTATAGTGCTATACCCAAATGCAGACAGCCTCTCGTCACAATAAAAATGCAATAGTATTTATAGAATAGTAGCCATGGACTAGATCCCTTTTTA
Organism: Myotis lucifugus; assembly: GCF_000147115.1. Classification (NCBI taxonomy): domain Eukaryota; kingdom Metazoa; phylum Chordata; class Mammalia; order Chiroptera; family Vespertilionidae; genus Myotis; species Myotis lucifugus. The sequence goes on along the minus strand of NW_005873599.1, from coordinate 5,121 downwards.
TAATTTATATTGGAAACTTTTACTCAAGACTTACTTTCAAATAATTTCTTTTTTTTTTTTTTAACAATTCAGAGAAATTCCTGGCTTTTTAATGAATTTTAGATCCTGCCTGAAGGAACTTACTAGCAACTAGGAAATCCTTAGATTTCTTATGGACCTCATCTTCATTTTTGTAAATTCTTTGGAGAGCTCTGCTCTTTCTTACAGAGTAACTGGCATTAGTGTGACCCCATTGAGCGGTCTCCCTGCGATAGGTTTTATATTTCCTTCCCATCATCTTTGTCTCCTGCTGGACTGAGGTAGGATTGTAAAAGTGATGGGTTTACTGCTCCCTGGTTTCTGTTTGGCCTTGGAAGCCCTTCAGTGTAGGCTTTCCTGGGACCCAGAAGATAAAGAGCACTGCTTCTGACGCATGGCTGGGCTTGTTCTTGTCTAATTGGAGGAGATTTACAGTTCATAAATGGACTTTAATATAGAAGCTCCCTGCAGTTAGAATGCAGCAACACAGTGATTTCTCAACATAGGCTATTTTACATCGTTTCTGCCCCCATTTTATTGTCTTCCCATCCTTTATTTTTATCTTTTCTCCTCTTTTTCACCTACCACATCATCAAACTCCTCCCCTCGGTTGGACATAAACATTTATTTTAATACTTATTATACTTGCAGAATGAAGTTTTGTGTTTCTAGTTCATAATTTTCAAAGCAAATGAAACATTTTTACTGTATTCCTCTGAAATAGTTTTATGGAAATATTTTTATTCGTGTAGGCCTAGATTCTTTTTGTTATGTTGGAGCAGGGGGATTGTTTTGTGTATTTGGCTTGGTTTTGTCCTTCTGGGCCAATAGCTTTAATGGAAAGTATATTTTCTACTGCTGATGTAAGTATACTTGGAAATAGTTATTTGCAAACAAAAGTTCAGTTCTAATCAAAGTGCAGATTATTCAAGTAAGCCCTTGTCCTTAGAGGCCTGCTTTTTTTGTTATGACTTTTACTTAAATCTGTCAGTTGTCTTTTAATTACTTGTGAGAAGAAAAATAAAACCTAGTATTCATGATTCAACCACTTATTTGTAAAGAAGCCTGTTTAGTGAAGTACCTGAGTGTTGCAAGATTGGCTGGTGTTCAATGTGTCATTAGGTTTAGAAGAAAAGTCCCTGAGGCTGCTAGTAGTAACCATCATAACCTGATAGTCTGATTCTGTGATCCTCTGAAAATATGTGTCCTTATTGCATCCTCTAATAGCCTTTGCTGTTTTCTATTCCAGTTTCCCAGAGAGATGGTCATTCAGAGCCTACACCTCTGTTCTGTATTTTGACCCTAGGATGAGAATATTTATTCAGGCCAAAAAAGTTAAAACAAAACATCTATGTCATTGCCTCTACAAACCCAGGTAACTCAACTTCCTTTAATTATCTTCATACAGTTTTTATTTAAAAATCAATATGCCATCCTCCCCAGAATTATTAAGGTGATTTGGTAGTAAGATTTCTATAATCCAATAGCAGGATTTTACAGTTTGACAGTAAGATTTTTGCTATTATAAGTAAAATTTAAACTGCATTTTGGAAGGTTTGCTAAAGAGTAATCATGTGTAACAAATGGCCATAATAACAAAACACTGCAGTGAACTCTCTAAGTGAGATAAGCACCTCAAGTAAGAATTTGGTTTGTACTTTAATGAATCTTAGGTGCTTTGCTTGTGATAGTTTCCATTAAAAAATCACAGTTCATTTATAATTTTTCTTTACTCAATATATTTGAATGATTGAATCATGTACTTCTATATGTATATATTTTATGTATAGAATGGATATATTTATAAATACACATTGAATTCATTTATATTTAATATTTTAGCATAACCTTTTTTTATTACCACAGTAAATCTAGTTAACATCTATCACCAAACACAGTTACAAAAATTTTTTCTTGTGATGAGAACTTTTAAGATCTACTATCATAGCAACTTTCAAATATGCAATTTAACTATATTTACCAGACTGTACATTACATCCCCAGACTTATTTTATTTTATTTGTTTTGTTTGTACCAGCTTTATTAGAAATAACCAAATATTTATTAAAATGGACACATGATGGTGATATATTCAAAGATAAGAATATCTACCAGGGCCCTAGTTGGTTTGTCTCTGGATAGAGCATAGAGGCCTGCAGACCGAAGGGTCCAGATTCGATTCCAGTCAAAGGCATGTACCTTAGTTTAAGACGCCTTCCCAGCCCGGGCCCTAGTCAAGGCTCATGCAGGAGGCAACCAATAGATGTGTTTCTCTCATCGATG
>NW_005873599.1:0-2604 GCF_000147115.1 Myotis lucifugus | reverse complement strand
ATGGGGGCTCCCTCCTTCTACTGTCAGGGTCTGGTTGAAGTCAGCCATACCCCCGGTTAAGCCAGACCCAGAGTTCTATCATGCCGTGTCTCCACCTCAGCAATCCAGGACTGACTGCTTCTGGGCGCTCCTAGTGCTCTGAGGGTGGGTTCTTCCCTCAGGCCCCAGACTTATTTTATTACTGGAAGATTGTACCAGCATAAACTTTTATTAAGCTGACATTTGCATATTATCAAACTTACCTTGACCAGCTATACATGCAATCAAAAAAGTTACGCTTTGTGTGTTGGTTTTCTGGGTGAGCATTCATTCATTCATCACACATTTATCAAAGTTTTTTGTGAGCTTGAGGTTGTTAGTTGCAAAGCATAAAAGAATAAGATTAGCTCTAGTTTGAAGAGCTTTTATCTACTGGGAGAAACATTTAATGCTTGTACACTACCTATATATGCCTTTTTTATGGATTTCAGAGAGGAAGAGAGAAAGAGAGGTTGGGAGGGAGGAAGGGGGAAGGGAGGGAGAGAAAGAGAAAGAGAAAGAGAGAGAGAGAGAAAGAGAGAGAGAGAGAGAGAGAGAGAGAGAGAGAGAGAGAGAGAAGAAAGAGAAAGAGAAAGAGAAAGAAAGAGAAAGAGAGAGAAAGAGAAAGAGAAAGAGAAAGAGAAAGAGAAAGAGAAAGAGAAAGAAAGAAACATCGATGTGAAAGCGAAATATCAATCAGTTGCCTCCCACACATGCCCTGGGTATGTGCCCTGAATGGGAATCAACCTGCCACCCTTTGTGTACAGGACGATGCTCCAGCCAAAGGAGACATACCAGCCAAAGCTATACTATATATGCCTGTTTACATGTATTATTTTGCCTGATTTCTGCAGTTCCCCGTGGGTTATGTTTTATCATCACTATTTTAGAGATAAGGAAATGTCACAACTGGACAAGAGCTCAAACCTTCTAGCTTCAGATTCTTTACCAATTCAAATTCCATGCTCCTTCCCCTATACCACACTAACTCTATTTTTATCATAGACCTACATTTGTTATGTTGTCTTATTTCCATGAAAAAGTAGATGCTGTCCTGGGCCCTGCAATCACTCATATTAATATTAAAAATTATAGAACTGTTAATTGTATGCCCTGGCCACACACCAGAGCCGTGGTTGGCAAACTGCAGCTCGTGAGCCACATGTGGCTTTTTGGCCCCTTGAGTGTGGCTTTTCCTAAGCCTTAGGGGTACCCTAATTAAGTTAATAACAATGTACCTACCTATATAGTTTAAGTTTAAAAAATTTGGCTCTCAAAAGAAATTTCAATCATTGTACTGTTGATATTTGGCTCTGTTGACTAATGAGTTTGCCGACCACTGCACCAGAGGATTCCCGAAAAGCTTTACTTTTGATTTCTAATTACTTTTAAAAAATATATACTTTTATTGATTTCAGAGAGGAAGGAAGAGGGAGAGAGAGACAGAACATCAATGATGAGAGAGAATCATTGATAGGCTGCCTCCCGCACATCCCACACTGGGATTGAGCCCGCAACCCCACCATATGCCCTGACAAGGAATCGAATTGTGACCTCCTGGTTCATAGTTTGACGTTCAACCACTGAGCCACACCAGCCTGGTGATTTCTAATTACTGTTGATCTGCAGATCATATTTTGAAAAATGAAGTATATCAAGCTTAGACTTTCTCTGTAAACCTACCTGTTTGTTCCCTAATTAAAAAATTTTCTATTGGAAAGAATTTGAGGACAAGACACATTATGTGGTTTTGATTGCTCACATATTTCCCTGTGGTTGCACACCAGTCTATCTCTAGTCCAGTTTCCAGATGTAATGTCAAGAATATGAAATCCAGTGTGTCCAGGATGGCACATTTAGTTTCCCCAGACGCACTTGGCCTGGGGAACTACAGTTGAGGTATAACAACACAGATGGGACCATGGTATGCCACAAGATTAATGAAGTTCATGGTCTTTGGTAGTGGAAGTCCTGCCGTCCAAGATGAGGACAACTTTGCCCCTGGAAGAGTCTAGATTGTTGTTGAAAGCATTATTACTTTTGGAAGATTTTCAGCTAGGTGATTTCTAAGGTCTTTCAACTTAAAGATTCTATAAGTTGTAATTCTTGGAGTCTTAAACATTGTCTATCTATCTATATAAAAGCCTAAGTGACTATTGCAACCGAACGGACAACCAAACAGGCTGCGTGGGGTGACTAGGCTGGCTGGGGGGTTACTGAGGGGCAACCAAATGACCAAGCATCACGCTGCATGGGGTGACCAGGCCTGCAGGGGGGTTAGTGAGGGGCGACCAAACAACCAAGCAGCATGCTGTGTGGGGAAACCAAGCTGGCAGGGGGGTTAGTGAGGGGAGACCAAACGACTGAGCAGCAGGCTGCGTGGGGCGACCAGGCCTGCAGGGGGGGGGGGGGGAGTTGGGGACAACCAGGCTGACGGGGCGGGCAGTGAGGGGCAACCAGATTGGCGGGGGGGGGGGAACAGTTAGGGGGGACCCGGCAGGGGGGGAGGGCAGTTGGGGGCGAACAGGCCGGCAGGGGGGCAGTTAAGGGTGATCAGGCCGGGAGGCAGGGAAACAGGTAGGAACC
>NW_005873598.1:13915-22265 GCF_000147115.1 Myotis lucifugus | reverse complement strand
TAGTACAATTTAGTAAGTAATAATATTGAGAACAATGGAAGCCAGCTTTGTCATTGTGGAAGAAATGAGATACAAGTATACAAAAGAAGACAACAAGGATGAACCCATGGTATTGGATTAGAATTAGAAGCATTGGTGTGAACATATAAATATGTAAAGAGAAATAAACTAATATACAATTAGATGTGTGTGTGTATGTGTGTGTGTGTGTACACACATATATTCTTTACCTTTGTTCAAAACTGATGAGTGCTTACCACTGTATTTGGTTTTTGAAATGGTTGCTCACAAAAAGAAAGCAGGGCTCCATGAAGAAGAGACAGATCGAAGAATGATAGAAATATGTCAAAAACACACAGAACCCATCTTGAGGAGGTACCTGCTAAAAGAAATCTAGAATATTTGTGCTTCAAAATAAGTAACCTATTGAATAAAATAGCTATTCATGAGTTCATACTGATATAAACCAATGAATAAATTAATGAATGAAGAGAAAAATCTTCCTTGCAATAAAAATGCAACACGTAATTGTAGAAAAGAAAATGGAATTAGAAAAGTACTATTGAGTTAACATCGTAATAGTTATTAATTCAGCTAAGAAAATCAATGGGGATAAAGTTTTTAAGGGACAGGATAGTTATATAACCTTAATTTACCTTTTATCAAAATTATTACTCCAATAGAGAAACGACTGTATAGTAATATTACAAAGAAAAAAATAGGCAAACATTGATTCAATCAAGTCAACAAACTTAACTTCTCAAATAATGGGAAAATTGCAATCACATGGGACCTGAGAAGATGCAAGGCAAAAACTAAAGCATCAGACCTGTGACAACGATGCTCAGGATGCACAACCTAAAATTAATGGTGAGAAAGCAGATACACTCAAATTGAGGAATGTTCTTCAAGATCATGAAAGTCTAAGAGAGACTGAAGAAGTGTTCCAGATTGGAGTATAACAAGGAGACATAAATAAATACGCATGACCTGAGATTGCTGCCTTTTCCCCTCAACAACATTATTAAGACTACTGGAGGCCCAGTGCATTAATTCGTTCACGGGTGGGGTCTGGCCGGCCTGCTCTGATCGGGGCAGATCTGGCTGGGCCAACTGGGGGGAGGGGCCGAGGGCAGTTGGAGGGCCAGCCCCACTCCCTGGTGGAACTCCTGGTTAAGGGGACAATTTGCATATTAGCCTTTTTTAAAAAAATATATTTTATTGATTTTTTACAGAGAGGAAGAGAAGGGGATAGAGAGTTAGAAACATGGATGAGAGAGAAACATCCATCAGCCGCCTCATGCACAACCACCACTGGGGATGTGCCCGCAACCAAGGTACATGCCCTTGACCGGAATCAAACTTGGGACCCTTCAGTCCACAGGCCGACGCTCTATCCACTGAGCCAAACCGGTTACGGCGCATATTAGCCTTTTATTATATAGGATTGGCAATACTTGAATAAAGTCTTTAAATTAGATAGTAATAATGTATCAAAGTTAATTTTCTGATTTTCATGGATTATTGTCTTTACATAGAATCATATCCTTTTTTGTAGAATTTACACACTGAAGCATTAGGTGGTAATGAGCCATCATGTTAGCAACTTACTCTCAAAAATCTTGGGGTAGGGGGGAAACTACTTCTATTAGTTTTGAAACTTTTTTGTACTTTGAAATTATTTCAAAAAGAGATTATCTTTGATTTTTAAAACTATGTAATTTTTATAAATGTGATTTCCAAATTAATAGCATCATTTTTTCTTGCAGAGATTCTTTGAAGACTCATATCCAGTTCTATTTGTCACTAATTATATATGTATGGTTGGTCATATCTTTTAAACTCGCTGGACCTCATGTTTTAGAGGTCCAGACTTATATTAAGTCTATGTGAAAGCTATGGCCATTTTACTACCAGCTCAGACTCTTTCTAGTACCAAACTCAATATAAATTATTCATGAAGAACACTTTGGAATCAGCATAATCACTCTTGTTCGTAATTGACTTGGAGTTTTTGACCTGATAACTGAATTTTACTTTCCTGTACCCATTTCATTTCTTAGAGAACTTTCGAGAATTTCAGTACTTCTACAACTGAGATGTTATGATCTTTCCAATTTACATCTCCAACACACTACAGCCTTTTAACTTCATACTCCAATCAAATTAGATTTCTCCTGCTGGACAATGTCCTAGTCTCTAACTGCTATTAGACTTTACTGATACCAAGTCTCCAAATCTTTGAAGGAACTAGCCTTGGACTTAATGCTTTTCTCATTATGTTAACATATCCACTTTAATACTTAAGACGATCTGGAATATCAGCAATATTGCCACAATCTTTAGAGACTATGATTTTATCTGTTTTGAATTTTCTCTCAGCAATTTCAGCTGAGAACGTGAAACTCCCCTAACATATGTCTTAACCAAGGAGACAAATCTAGTTGGAATGATCACTCTTCAGTTTTTCCTGGCATCATTAGAGTTTAGTATCTGCAGGTGGACTGTAGTGATTAATAAAACAATGTTATTTTGTTTATTTATTTATTCATTTTTCACCCTCCCCTGAGGACATGCTGGGAGAGAGGAAGGGCAAGAGAGAGAGAAACATTGATGCGAGAAACATCTATCAGTTGCCTCCCTTATGTGCCCCAACTGAGGATCAAACCCGAAACCTAGGTATGCGCCCTGACAGGGAATCCAAGCAGCAACCTTTTGGTGCACAGGAGAATGCTCAACCAACTGAGCCACTCCAGCTGGGCTCCTGTATTTTTATTTCTAGCAGTTTGGTTTCAAAGGAAGAAAGACTAGATTCCCAGATTTAGAAGAACAAAGCCACACAAGAAAACCTATCTTGATCAATATAGATTTGGGGGAAAAATTGGTTAAATGTAAATATTAAAAGACTTAACAATATATTCTCCCTTGTTTTGCAAAATTCCAAAGCCTCTGACTCAGTATCAAGCTCAAGGAAGTTGTAGATTATTTCACCAAGAAACTGAATGACAATTTTATCACCTTCACTAGAAGAATGTACTTTGTGCTTTCAGATATGGCTCAGGTTTTTTTTTGTTTTTGTTTTATTGCTTCAATTATTTATTGAGCATATGCTTATTGCAATATTATTCACTCATTAATTAACGAATACCTACTGAACACTCTGCCAAGCCCTTTGCCCGGTGATAAGTTTATAGAGAAATAAAATAAGTACCTGTATTCTCCGCACTCACAATCTGACAGGGAGGCAGAGCCCTCCACATGCAACAAAGAAAAGACCTAGTCTTTTAATAAAGAAGGGGCTGGTCTTTATTAGGCTGAATCCTTTACATATCTTATTTCATTTTATTCCCACAAGAACCTGTGAAACTGGAATTGGTTTATTTATTCAACAAATATAAATATGTACCATTACTGTGTGTTAAGTAATATTCTATGCCCTTGACAAAGAACTGTTGGCAAAGCAGACAAAAATACTTTTCCTCTCCTAATGGAGCTTACATCTCTTTGGCAAGAAGAAACAAACAAATAAAAATAAATCAGCAACTATATATTGGATGTAATGATGATGACAGTTATGAAAAAATAAAAGATGAAAAAAGTGACCTGCAGTGTTGGGTGGTTAGTTTTTGCAGGGTAAAAAGGAATATTTTTTTGTTATGGAATATTTAATAATTTATTAGATTGTTATATTTAAATATAGAAGCCAAGATTCAGACAGATAAGTTCATTTGCTGAACGTTACACAGGATGGAGAAAAAACCAGATTTAAGCTCAGACTGCCTGTTCGCATGACTTCCTATTATTGTCAATACAGTATATCACCTCCCAAGTGTCTATTCTTGCCACTACAGCATTTTTACATAGAATTTATTTATTTATTTATTTATTTTATTTATTTTTTAATTTTTTTTATTGCTTAAAGCATTACAAAGGGTATTACATATGTGTCCTTTTTTTCCCCGCCCTTGACAGTACCCCGGCTTCCCCTACTCCCCAGTGTCTTATGTCCATTGGTTATGCTCATATGCATGCATACAAGTCCTTCGGTTGATCTCTTACCCCCCTCCCTCCTGCCCCCCAACCCTCCCCGGCCTTCCCGCTGCAGTTTGACAATCTGTGTGAGGCAGCTCTGCCTCTGTATCTATTATTGTTCAAAAGTTTGTAATGGTCTTAATTATCCATGAAAGAGTGAGATCATGTGGTATTTTTCCTTCATTGACTGGCTTGTTTCACTTAGCATAATGCTCTCCAGTTCCATCCATGCCGTTGCAAATTGTAAGAGTTCCTCCTTTCTTACAGCAGCATAGTATTCCATCGTGTAGATGTACCACAGTTTTCTAATCCATTCATCTACTGATGGGCATTTAGGCTGTTTCCAGATCTTAGCTATGGTGAATTGTGCTGCTATGAACATATGGGTGCATATATCCTTTCTGATTGGTGTTTCTGGTTTCTTGGGATATATTCCTATATTTATTTTTCTTGTAAAAATTCAATGAGTTGATTCACTTATGTTTAGCACAATGGTTGGCACCTGCAGGAGTTCCATAAACTACCCGAGGAAGAGGAACAGATAGAGTTTGCTTTTTCCTTTGCACCAAGTGGACCCCTGACTGAGGAAAATAAATTTATCTCTAAATGAAAGAACCTTAACAGCTTGTAGCCCAGCTCATGGTGTGGGCATGGAGGAGTGGGAATGGGTAGGAAATCCACCTTATTGGAGGTGGGAGTAGCCTTGTCCAACCTATGAAGCAATTTACTTATTCCTCACGCTGACCAGTGATGATCCACTCTTTCTTTGGATCCTTTTATTGACAAGGCACTGGTTTCTTAATGGAATTTGAATACCATTCCATTGGAATACCTCTTAGAGTTAGAAAGGTGGTTTCTCTGTTTCTTCTCCCTCCACTCTCCTTCCACTTCCCACTTCCAACTTCCTCTCTCCTCCTTCTTCCTCCTTTCATTTTCTCCTCTGTCTACATCTTTCAGCCCTGTCCTCTCCCCTCCTTGGCCTTAGAGTCTGAGGTCCCACTCTTTGCCATGACCTTACTGTCTCAGTCTTAGGGAGTGTGGCCACTTGTCCGTCTGGCTGGTGGAATTGGTCTTCAATGGCCATAACAATCCTATGGGTTTTGCAGAGTCTTTCGGAAGCAAAACCTTTCATCTGGGCCTCTGGGTTGGCCTTCTAGTTTAGAATTTCTTTTTAAAACATCAATTTCTACTCCCCCTCCATGCCCCCTCCCTGGCTCAAATATCCTGTCATCAACTAGACTGAAGAGTAACTTAATGAAATGACTGTACTATGAACAGTAGAAAATCTAGACACCTTAGGCTAGCGCTCGAGTAAGAGCTCATCTGTATACTTTTTCTGAAGTATGTCACTCAGTTAAATGGCTGGTGTTAGGATGGCTTTTGGAAGTCTGAGTGTAGCGTTGTGCTTCTGGCATTTCGTGACTGCCTGCCTTTTCTAAGTACAGCAGAGCACCTTGTAAGGCATTTCCAGCTTCCTACCTCCCGGTGAGTCAAAACACATCTGGCAGCAAGACCAATGGATTTGGCAGTCAGCCAGCAAGTCAGACAGCAAATCCCTTTTGAAAGTCAGCCTGCTGGGGCGTGAATAAAGGAAGTTCACCATTATGCCTATTTACCTGGCAACCTACATCACCTTCATGTCCACATCTTCAACCTTCCTTATCATTTCTTTATAAATAGTACAATGATTTCAAGGGGCTCAGGATTTTTCTAGCAACTCTTATTCATCCCCAGAGGATTAGCTTTTTACTCTGGCCAGAGCTAGTTGCCAGGTCACCACTTACGCCCCTCAAAGATCCCCCCGCTGATCATTACTGCCGTTTTCTTTATGTTATTGCAGGATTTGTGCTTTCTTTCTTTGGGCATGAATCTATCTAAATTGAATAAGATCTGTTGGCCGGGCATCACTCCTGTGATTTTTTTCAAGCACCACACAGTGCCACATTGTCTTGAGTTAGCTAAACCCTATAAGACACTTACGGAAAACCATTTGAAAAACAGTTCCGTGGAACACCATGTAAAAAGAAAGTGCGCATTGTCCTGTTGTCAGAGGCATTGCTTAAGACCACCTGGTATTTCTAATCAAGTTGTGAATACCCTACATGGGGTTACAGTGGAAAAGAAAATCCTACTGTCCCATTCCATCTCTTTTTTTGGGGGGGGAGCGAGAAGGGGGCCTGCTTATGCTTTCTGGAATGGACAACCGAATTACCTGTTTTCTGGCACACTGCTCAACTTTCTCTAGAGAAGTTTGCTGTATCTATGTTTTATGTATTCTTACATCTTTCTAATAGTAATATACTACTGCTAATATATTTCAAGTCAAGTTTTATAAACCATTTTATTAGCTTGGAAATACAATTTTATAATTTGACAGATTATATAGTAATATAAACTTGTCATTTTAGATGAAGGCCATTAAAAATACCTCAACTTATAGAGTTTTAGTCAGTTTTACTACCTGCTCTGTCACACCTCTCAAATTTCTAACTTTTCATAATGATTATAATTCAATCAACACTTTAACGCCGCATGTTATGCTATGAATCCTACATCAGTTGAATGAGAAGGTGAGAGACAATAAATGTGTGCCTGAATTTATTTAAATACTTGTTTTGATTTCTTTATTTACTTTCTTATCTCAAACTCGCTTTTTAAAAACAACTTTATTGTTGAAAGTATTATCTAGGTCCCCTTTTTTCCCCATTGACCCCTTCTAGCCTTCCCCCCGCCCCCCGCCACGTCCTCACCACACTAATCTAAAGCAAGCTCCTGAAACCCTTGCCAGACAATCAGAGGGCATTGTAAACTGCCAGGAGTCTATGTGTCTATCCCTTAGCACTGTAAAAAGTTTTAGACCCTCTGTCCTTTATAAAATTTTAGAATGTCAAAGCTAGAAGTTTCCCAGCAGTATTACTTAGTACAATTACAAATTACATAATTTTACAGATGGGAAGACAAAGGCAAGAGAAGCTGCTCAATGTTATATAGATACACAAAGTGGATATTGGACTCTATGGTAAGCAGAATTTTAAGGTGGTTTTCAAGATTCCTATCTCTTGATGTACATGCCTTGTATAATCTCCTTCATATGAGTGCTGCTAAGTGAAATAACTGGTTATTAATCCCATGATTAGGTTACAACATATGGCAAAGTTGATAGAACTTTCAGGGATAGAATTCAGATCCCTAATAAACTGACCCTAAGTTAATCAAATGGAAGATTAGCCTGGAGGGGCTTCAGATCATAAGAGACTAGAAGCAGTAGAAATTCTCCCACCAGCACCGACGAACAACAACCGTGCTGTAAACTGCCATGGAGGGGTCTGCACGGCAAGAACACGAAGGTGGCCTCTCCAGGAGGTGAGAGTGGCCCCCGCCCACAGAGAGCAATTGAATGGGGAAGTCAGTTCTGTAAGAAACGGAATCCTGCCAACAACCAGTGAGTTTGGAAGATAACCCTGAGCCCAGATGAGACTACAGCCATGACTGACACCTATTTCAGCCTGGTGAGACCCCGGGTAGGGGACCCAGCTAAATTCTCCTTGGACTCCTAACTCATAAAAGCTGTGAGATAATACATTTGCTTTATTTGAAGCAACTACATTTTTGTCACACTGCAATAGAAAACTTATAAAGGGAACTAGAGGTCCGGTGCATGAAAATCCATGCACTGGAGGAGGGGGTCCCTCAGCACGGCCTGCCCCCTCTCACAGGCTGAAAGCCCTCAGGGGTGGGAGGCAACCCAGAAATCAGGGGAAGGCGACGCCCCATCACACCTCTGCAGCTACCATTGCCAGCAGTGCAAGCCTCGGCCAGCCCTGGTTACCTGAGCCTCCGGCGGCCCTGGGCGGCTGGGCAGCCACCATCTGAGGCTTGTCTGTGCCTCAGGCCGGCCCTGGGTGGCTAGGGGGCTGAGGGAACTGGGGGACTCTGGAGGCAGGCGAACGGCAGGGATGGGCTTTGCCTTGGCACATGGCTGCCGCCCCGGTGGGGCTGAGGGGACTGGGCGCCACCATCTTGTGGCGGCAAATTTCCCATCTTGTGGTGGGAGAATTTTCACTGCTTCTAGTCTCATCTGATCTGCAGGCCCCTCAAGGCTAATCTTCCATTTGATTAACTCAGGGTCATTTGATTAGGGATCTGAATTCTATCCCTGAAAGTTCTATCAACTTTGCCATATGTTGTGGGTGCTGCCATCTTTGAGGGTGGGGCAGTCAATTAGCATATTCCCTCCTTATTGGCTGTGGGTGCTGCCATCTTTGCGACGGCATGAGGGTCAATTAGCATATTCCCTCATTATTAGATAGGATAACTC
>NW_005873598.1:0-13814 GCF_000147115.1 Myotis lucifugus | reverse complement strand
AGCTGCCTCCTGCACATCTCCCACTGGGTATGTGCCTGCAACCAAGGTACATGCCCTTGACCAGAATCGAACCTGGGACCCCTGAGTCTGCAGGCTGTCGCTCTATCCACTGAGCCAAACCGGTTAGGGCTGTTTTTTTTTTAGTTCCAAAATCAGAGGCTTTTTTATGTATTACCCAAACTCTGTTATCATATATGTAATAAAATTAAGGACCACATACATCAAATCTAGATATTACTACTTTTGGTCAACTAACCATTACCTTCCAATTTTTAGATGCTTAATTCACATGTCCAGATTCTGAAAGAACATAATCTGTCAAAATATGCAGATCCACACACATTCTTAGTCACTAATTAATTATTTTAGTCCCAAAATGATTATATATATATTTGTTATTTTTCTAGTACTAGATGACATAAATACTAAGCAATAAGTAAAAAACACATATTTGTTTTCCATTCAAACGATAAATTTGATTTTCTAATGGTAAATATAACAAGCAAAGGAGGTATAGCAGAGGTAATAAATTGATAAATTAAACTCAGGAAAGGAAATATTTCTAATGTCTCTCAATTTGAAAGCCTAATTTTTATTCCAATCCACACAGATCTGTACTGTTTTTTTCCATATTTGTCAGATATATATTTGGGAAAATCATTTAAGGTCCTTTGACTCTGCTGGTTTCCCTCTGTACATTAGAAAACATATTTCATAATATTTTATACCATACAGATAAGCTTCAACACAGATATAAAACTAAAACAATTTTTTATAGCCATAAACTGTGTCTTTAAAAACATAAGTAGGCCTAGGCTTTAATATGAGGAGGAAAAAAACTATGTTAGAAAATGACTATACTTAAGTAAAATTCAAACAATGGTTGAATTCTTTGCTTCCAGAGTTGACATTCATGTATGAAAACACTCACAAAAAAACAAAAAAACAACTTTAAAGTAAAGTGGGAGATTTGATCAAAAATAGTGGCTAACATGGATAAAGTCTTCAATTTAAGTCAAAGGAAGAAGCACAAAAACTCACTGATTTTAAAATAACTGATTTCCTAATGATGGCCATATAATCTCTATCTATGTTCAGAAGATCAATGTTTTTCAAAACTAAGGATCTTATGTATAGCTGGAGCCAAATAAAAAATCATAACAAGCAACTCAACAACCATTGCGTTCATAAAGACTAATTTTTATTTTTAATATAATTTTCTATTTTTATATATTATATAACTTATAAATATTATTTTTAAAATCTTATGTTTCAAGTGCATCTGTTTTAAACAATGTTCAAATGGAGGGAATTATACAAGGTATGTACACCAGGAAGCAGTAATCTTTTTTTTTTTTTTTAATCCTCACCTGAGGACATGCTTAGAGAGAGGAAGGGAGAAAGAGAGACAGAGACTGAGAAACATTAATTGATTGCCTTCCACATGTGTCCTGACTGGGGACTGAACCCACAACAAGAGCATGTGTCCTGACTGGGAATTGAACAAGCAACCTTTCAGTGCATAGGACGATGCTCCAACCAACCAGCTGAGCCACTCTAGCCAGGCAGAAGCAGTCATCTTAAAGACCATCTGAGAATTCCTTTTTTGTCTCTCTATTCATCCTTTTCTTTTTTCTGAATTATTTCATAAAGTCTTAATATTCATTTTTTTTATCTAAGTAGCATTGTTCAATTTACTTCTTTTGCCCTCTGTCCTCTGATCTGTGAAATTAGGTAATTTAATGATAATTTTATAATCAAATTCAAGTCATAAAATATTGATAAATCTTGAAAAACTTTAAATCTGTAAGTGCTTCCTAATAATTTAAGATAGAGACCTGGACATTAGTGTGCTGGAGATGGTTTCACTGGCTTTCGAGTGTACATCATTGTCCAACTCTGCACTTAGAGATGTCTGTCAGTAGTTTAAAACTGGCCATAGTGCAAGTATATAAACATGGCATTGGTAAATGTGACAAGTCAGAACAGCTTTTCTTTTCTTTTAAAATATCACATTCAAGAAAAAAGACAACCAAAGAACATATTAGTAGCAAAGCAGATGAGAGCTACATCATAAGTAACTAAAAAATGTACATAGGCAAGTTTGTTCAAAAGAAACTATAATACTATTCAAGAATTGTAAGAATTCACCTAAAAACTCTTGCACTGCTATTTTAAGGTACATTTTATTAGAGGAAGCAATTTAACTTATTTTAAAAATAGAGATAGCTTTCTATTTTTAAAGTGAATTCATGGCCTATTTAATGTCTTGTCATTTTCATTTTTCCAGGCACTGTAAAAAAAATGGTCTTTCCATAAGAGAGAAATAAAAAAGATGAAGTGATCTCCTATCCTTTCATTAATGTTGTTACATTTTTATTCATTGCGACTATTTCTTTCTTTTAAATAGAATACATTTGACTTAATTATTGTTGTAGCTGGATTTAGATCTACCATTTTACTATCTATATGCTGTCTGTGCACTTTTTTTCCCCTTTCTTTTCTGTCTCTCTATTCATCCTTTTCTATCTCTTTTAAATTATTTAAATATATTTTTTAAATTTATCAAGTGACCTTTTTGCTATACATTTTGTAACTGAATTTCAAGGAAATTTTTGAACCTTATTCTCTAACTACCTCCTGATGAGTTTATTTATATATATGTGTGTGTATGAAAAACAAAAACAAACAAAAACCACAACAACTTTAAAGTAAAGTGGGAGATTTGATCAGAAATAGTGGCCAACATGGATAAAGTCTTCAATTTAAGTCAAAGGAAGAAGCACAAAAATGCACTGATTTTAAAATAACTGATTTCCTAATGATGGCCATATAATCTCTACCTATGTTCAGAAGATCAATTTTGTTTTGTTTTGTTTTTTTAAATATATATATATATATATATATATATATATATATATATATTTTTTTTTTTTTTTTTTTCTGAAAGAAGAAGTGTTTTATTTTGGAATGACTTAGATATTTATTTATTTGCAAAGGACCTGTGTCTATCACATAAATTGATATACTGGGAAGTAAATTCCTCAGTCTATATAAACCTCCATTTCCTCAATGGTAAAAATGAGTTAAGAATAACTCCATCCTGGAAATTGGAAGGGATTTTCATATAATTTAAAAATACACAGAAAGCAAGAATACATAACATTTTGGAAAGATTACATAGCAGCCCACAGGGACACCTTTCTTGCTATCATGCAATTCCTTCAATATTGAAGTTCAGGGCCAAACAATATATTTACTTAAATTACATTCTTTTAGCATATTATTTCTATTTTTAAAGCCTATTGTTACTTTACCCTCAATAATATTAACACATTAAACATTTTCAGCACCAGTAAAATTCCAGATAATTATGTGTTATACAGATACAATGTTTTATCTAATTTATTCCTCACAAAAACCCTATGAAGTTTTACAAATTTTAGATCTACTCAAAGTTAACCCTGAGACAAAGAATTTGTTTCAGAATGTTTCTTTGGGAAATGGTCTTATGGAGCAGAAGTCATGAACTGAGACAGGAAATCTAAAGACCTCTGTGAGTTACTGAGCAGTTACTGCTGTGGTGAGCTGGAGCTCAATCCCATGAAGGAGCCTCTGAGATAATGAAGATACAGAAAATAACTCAGCCCTGTCACTGAGGGTTGCCAGATTTAGCAAGTACTATTGAGGATGCCCAGTTAAATTTTAATTGTAGACAAAGAAATATTTCACAGGACATGCTTATATCAGAAGGTATTTTTTGTTTATCAGAAATTCAAATTACCCTGGGTGTTCTGTAGTTTATGATCAGTTCTAAACCAGATGAAATAGAGATTGGGGAATTCACTCACTGATTCCCATCCCCAATTAATTGAGCATTACGCCCTATCATACTTCAACAGTCTCATACTTGTGAGATTTCTCTGCCAGAAGCAAGCAAGCACCCAGAGAAAATCCTTAATCAGAAAAGAGTATAGTCAGATACAGGCACTGAAGTAAAATGCCTTGAATGTTGCTAGAAATGTTTACAGTTGCAGGTAAGCTCAGGTTGACCCATGGAATAATGAAGTAGGATATCAATTGTGTCTGCTACAGAAGATACTATTATTTTCCCTATTTCAGATAAGGAACATAAGCATCTAGAGCAGTGGTTCTCAACCTTCCTAATGCCGCGACCCTTTAATACCTCATGTTGTGACCACCAATTTATTTGTTACAAATTGAACATAATTAAAGCATAGTGATTAATCACAAAAACAATATGTAATTATATATGTTTTCCGATGGTCTTAGGCGACCCCTGTGAAAGGGTCGTTCAACCCCCAAAGGGGTCGAGGCCCACAGGTTGAGAACCGCTGATCTAGAGGAACAGATAAAATTTCTCAAGTCACACAGGGAGCAAATAGCAAGGCCAGGCAGGAAATGAGGTCTGTCTTACTCTAGAGCTCCTATACCCAACCACTACACACACTTGAGCTACATGGATAAGTCTTTGGGGCATGGACTTTATGCTCCATTGCTTGGTATATGTTATTTACCCTTAGAATATTTATTTACACTCAAAATGTTTTCTAGTTGCAATATCAAAGTATATGACTAAAAGCATTCTTAAAACAATATCTGGAGTCAATGAATGAGAAACTTAAAAGTATTTAATAATGCCTCATAATCTCTCTCTATATAAAAGCCTAATATGCAAAGTGTCCCCTCAGGAGTTCGACTGACTGGGAGTTCGATCGATTGCTATGACATGTGCTGACCACCAGGGGGCAGCACAGAATGAAGGGAGGCCCCAGACAGCAGCTGGCAGCCGCTAGGGACCCTACCTGTGCATAAATTTCATGCACTGGGCCTCTAGTAATTTTATTGTATCAAATATTAAGGATAATTTGCCATGAGCCAAATATGTTCATGGGTGTTTTTGATAGTATCAAATTTCAAAGAACTTTTGGCATGGACCAAATGTTTCCATAGTTGTTTTGGACAGAATCAAACATCAAGGACCTTTGGGCATGGACAAATGTCTCAGTGGGTGCTCTGGACAGGACCAAATGTCCTGCAAGGATATAGAGTACTAGTATGTAGATGATGATACTGGCAAGTGACACGATCTGTAGTTGACAACTTTTCCTGATTGATTTGGAATTTTTAGTGAAGTACAGAGTAAGATCTTCAGTTGGGAGTCATGGAAGTTTGAATGGAGAGAAGCTATGAGGTATTCTCCCAATAAAGGAGAAATGTAAATGGACTAATAAAATATGATTGCTTGGAATCATCTGGGTTATGAATTTGAAGTGAGTCTAATCAGTATGATTATATATTTCCCAGCAATATTCAGCTGAATAGGTGTAGGCATGAAAGGAGCATAGGTGGAGTTATCAGGGATATTGAGTTTCTTAGGTAAGTAAGATGAAAGAGTCGACCAGGAAATAATCCTATATAATAAAGAGGGAATATGCTAATCGACCCTCAAGCCATCGCAAAGATGGTGGCACCCACAGCCAATAAGGAGGGAATATGCTAATTGACTGTGCCACCCTCAAAGATGGCAGCTCCCACAGCCACAAGATGATGGGGCCCAGTCTGCGCACCTGCCTCCAGAGTCCCCCAGTCCCCTCAGACCCCCAGCCACCCAGGACCACCCAAGGCTCAGGTAACCAGAGCTGGCCGAGGCTTGTGCTGCCAGCAGTGGCAGCAGCAGAGGTGTGATGGGGCATTGCTTTCCCCTGATTGCTGGGTCACCTCCCGCCCCTGAGGGCTCCCAGACTGTGAGAGGGGGCTGAGGGACCCCCCCCATCCAGTGCATGAATTTTCATGCACCAGGCCTCTAGTGATCTATAATAATAAAAGCATAATATGCTAATTAGACCAGGCAGCTGAACGACCTTCCAGACATCATTCCATATGTCCTTCTGGATGAAGCTGTCATGGTGGGGGCAGAGGCAGTGGCAGTTAAGGGTGATCAGGCAGGCAGGCAAGCAGTTAGGGGTGATCAGGCAGACAGGTGAGCAGTTAGGGGTGATCAGGCAGGCAGGAGAGTGGTTAGGGGCAACCAGGCCGGCAGGCAAGTGGTTGGGTGCAATGAGGCAGGCAGGCAGAGTGGTTAGGGGCAATCAGGCAGGCAGGCAGGTGAGCAGTTAGGAGCCAGTGGTCCCAGATTTCGAGAGGGATGTCCGACTGCCGGATTAGGCCCAATCCTGATCAGGCCTAATCCGGCAGTCGGACATCCTCCAAGGGGTCCCAGATTGTGAGTGGGTGCAGGCCAGGCTTAAGGACACCCCCTCCATTCACGAATTTGGTGCACCAGGCCTCTAGTTAATTATAAAATACTAGAGGCCCGGTGCAAAAACAAAGGAAGGCTACCAAGAGGACAAAATGCTATAAAAGTTGATAAGGTAAATTGATATCCTAACATAATTGCAAGAGGGATTATGCAAGGATCACAGTTTGTGTAATAATGTGGCCTAGACATGCTCATTAGATGAGTAGAAGAGGTAGAATGTCAAACAAGTTCTTGTAAAAATAGTTTATGAATTGAGAGGCCAGAATGATGGACAAGTCTTTAATGTGTATATTGAAATTTTAAGAATTATGTCATTTGTAGTGTTGGAGAGAAAGGAAAGGAGCCAGGAGCAACTTGGAAGTTTTTTCTTCAAAGATGGGGGGTGGGGAAGGGTTAGAGAGTAGCAGGGAGAAAATTATATAAGCTTCAGTGAAGAGCAAGGACACTTACTTCCACTCCAGTGCTATTAGTACAAAGAATGTGGTTCAAAAAAATTCACTATTTGAGAACATTGCAGAGGGAGGTGTGTTTTTAGGGAGAACCAAATTTAGAGCAAGAGGTTGAAAAGAAATCTCAAGATGAGGTGGGGGCTATAATCGATTTTGCAGATGATAAGCCCTGAATTAGGATTTCAAGATTTGGACAGGAAAGGGAGAAGGGGATGAGGTAGAGGACAGAGTCTTAGAGGTTAAAGTGTATAGAAGATAAGGAGACACATGAAGTTTAACTTTTCCTTTTACGTGTCTATTTTTATATAATAAAAGATACATTACTTTTGTATGTTTTTATTGAATTTTAGAGAGAAAAAATGGAGAGGGAGAGACAGAATCATGCATCCGCTGCCTTCTGCACACCCCTTGCTCAGGATCGACCTGCAACCTGGGGATATACCTTGACCTGGAATTGAACCAATGAACTCCTGGTGCATAGGTTGACACTCAACCACTGAGCTACACCGGCTGGGCTTAAATGCCTTATATAAACTAAGATAAAGAGAATATGAGATTAATCCTATGGATTCAATGAATAAATTGGTGACAAGGCTATGAGTGTTGAGAGTTTTCTCTCACCCATGATGATAAGGGGAGAAAACTTAGGGGAAGTGAAGTTGTGAGATCCAGTGACTACATCTTTTCTTGAGCCCAGTGGATAGTAGTGGAAGGTCTGGGGAAGTGTATTTTCAGACTCAGTGTGCTACCAATGTAACCCCAACAAATTCAATTAAAAAAAATGAAAAGGACCCAGCGTTGACTCTTTATTGTTAGAAAAATAATTATAAGCTTAATTGGCTCAGGACTGACCCCTTCTCGTGGAGCATCCGAAAGACTCTGAGAAAGCCTGAGTGAATATCCAATATTTTGTATTTTAGATCTGCCACTTTCTAGGTGAATAAGTTGGCAAGTTACTTATTGTTTTTGAATTACCCTTCCTTATATACTAAAAAAATGGGAGTAATTATATTTACCATCACAGAAATGCTATGAAAAATTACTTGCTATGGTATCTGGCATAGATTATGTGCAAACTAGCTATATTTCCCTTTTATTCAATCCAACTGTAGATTGTAGGTTGCCTGTAGAAAGGCCCTAACCTTTTTAAGAAATAAGTCTGAATGTCTTCAAGGGCAAATTTTAGTGTTAAAGACATTGGGGTTATGCCCTTGATTTGGAAGAGTTTTGAGAAGTGGAACTACCCAATGTCCACTTATACTAGCTGTTATATCATTTAATATTGAGCATCACTTCCCAGTTTTGAATCCTTTAGAGAAATTTATCTGCAATATTAAGTACAAATAACTAAATATGCAAAACTGTTTAATAAGATGCAAAACATGGCTCTATTTATGATATTTTGGACTTTAACATAATCCATATTTATTGTTTTATATTTTACAGGAATTAATTATAATATTTCAGTAAAGATTTACTGGATACATACTATGTATTAGACGATTAAAGCACAAAATATAAATGCTATAAACTCTATGCCCCTGAGGAGTTAACAATTTAATTGTGTTTCCAGATGAAATTGAACTGTTTTATGAGGCTATTTCTAGAACATGATTGCAAAGCCATGCTATCAGAATATAAAAGTGCACTTATCTCCTGCTTTGCTAAGCTATAAGAACATGCATTTAAATTGTTCAAATAAATAGAATGGGTTAGTCTATCACCTCCCTGTTCTAAAAATTATAATTCTCTTAATGTAGTCCAGGATCACATTAGAAGGTTTGAAAGGAATGTATAATCACTAAGTTTACTGTTTCCTAAAATCCCAAAGGTGATATTTTTTTCTTTTGTGTTCATACATACTGCTGCTAAGCAACTTTTCCCCATTTTCTTCTTGTTCTATTGGATTTCAGTATATTCTTTTAGAGTGAAAACCAAATAGATCACTGAATATAAGATTTTGACATGTCTTTAGATGAGATATACAAATGAATGAATATTTACAGAAAATAAAGACAGAGTTATTGCTAACCAAAAGGAAGGCAGCTCTTCATATATGTATATATTCAAAGAATATGTGGACATTTGATCTTGAAGAAAGTTACATTCCAATGTCTTTTTCCTGGGATTTTATGAATTGCTGTGCTTTTACTATTTACACAAGCTTTATATTAACTCATGCTATAGTTTAGATGATAAAGCAGTCTTTCTGAGACATATGTGGGTAATTATTTTTCCTCACAAAATGTGGATTATCCCTGAATATTCTTTTATATGAGTTAAAATGATAGACACAAAACAAGCATAGAATTGCTGTTAGGTTTGCAATTAGAAACTCTAATACATTTTTCCTGATATGTCTTTGATTAATTCTGACACATTTAATAATGTCCAATTTTCTGGAAAACAATATCATTGGGTATAGTTGTTGTTTTTTTTAAATAACACTTTAAAGGATTGTCTAGAACAAAAACACACCCAAATATTTAAAAATAAAATTTAAATTGAAATGACATCTACACAATGTAAAATAAAGATATTTAACTTGAGACAAAAATTAGAAAATGACTTTATTTTAAATTTTGGTTTAGTATGATATGGAAATCTTCCACATTTAACATAGCTATTAAATGAGCAAATGGCATAATCCAAGTCATTTATTTATTATACTCTTCTGTGTGTGTGTATGTATTTCAGTGCATTAATAAAATTGAACTTGCTGAATATCTTTACAGCATGATCTATTATAAGTTGCATTATCTGTCCTTTAATATATCTAGAGGAATGCATTGCATTTATACTCTCAGAAGCCATGACACTGTATAATAAAAGAATATCCAGAGATGACTAAATTTTCAGATATGTGAATAATCATTTTAATCTGTTGATTACATGTATTACATTACAGGTAAACTACCTATTAAATGCACAAACATTTCAGAATGACAAATTAATACTATATCAACGTCCTATTCCTTCTTGGCTATTGGTTTTCCCTGAATTGGCATCACCAGTTCCTCTTCTTTGGATCTACTGATTCTTCCCCGCTTGAAGGTTCCATGTCAACCTGTGTTTGACCTAATTCTGTTTATATTTTTATTGATTTCAGAGAGAAAAGGAGATGGATAGAGAGATAGAAATATTAATGATGAGAGAGAATCATTGATCTGCTGGCTGCCTCCTGAACACCCCCTACTAGGGAACAAGCCTGAAACCCTGGCATGTACCCTGACCAGGAATTGAACCATGATCTCCTGGTTCACAGGTGGATGCTCAACCACTGGGCAACACTGGCCGAACTTTATACACTTCTGTCTCTTTTTTGGATTCTCATCTCCTTTCAGAAATGACTTTAAACAAAAATGCTTGTCTCCACAAGAGCAAACCACACATGCAGGCTCAGTAAATTTCAAATCAATTCTTGTAAAATAGACATGTCTAACATAATAGATAGAGTTGCATTTCTGTCTTTCACATCACGGGGAAGAGAAAGAAATTCTTGATGTGGCTTTCTAAGCGCCATTCACCCTGTGGGTTTAATAAATGTGAAGGTGCTTCTCTGATTGTGCTGATAACTGAGAAGGGTCAAGAATCTCAGAGCTCCTGGAATGTTATGACAAGATGAGGACAGGAGGGAACTCACACTCCCTGTAATGTTTCCAATGGTCTCACACAATGAAGAAAATGCCAGGAGCATCCCTGTTGCAACACACTATAAAACACAGCTCTTCACTATTTTGTCATAACCCAGTTGGTTTCCTTGTTTGTTTGCTTTTTTGTTTATTTTTGTGATGAGCTCCATTTTTTTTCACATTCCTCCAGACATGTGGGATTCTGACAGATCTCAGAATGAAGTTTTAGTCAAGGCATGAGTTACACAATTAATTTAACCCTTTCTGTCTGACCTAGCAAGAACTGTGAATGAGCAAAATATCCAGTCCCAAGATTTATGGGCACAAGGAACATTCCATTACAAAATCTGTTAAATCAAAATAATTCAGACTTTCCACTCAAATCCTGATGCTAATAGAATACTTAACCTTAGTCATTTTTTGAGTAGTTAGTACAAATCTCCCTGCATCTTAATGTATTGCCTAGGGTTTGGCAGAGTCAATGCTAGTTAAAACTTCTGAGGCCAAACTTATTAGTTTAGGTCTACCTATAACTCCAGGCAGCGTACTTAGTTAATGAGAGTCCTGCGGCTCTGATTTGATGTAATATGCTTGGGGAAAGAAAATCTGTGAGACTGAGAACTGCATAGATACTCCATTCATACATTAAAATAGAGGTATTTTTTTGTTTTTGTATGCCTTTGTTTTTCATTCTTCCTATATCCTCCACATCATAGCCAATCACTGTATTTTCAAACAAATATTGTTTATAGGATATGTTTATAATAGTATACAACACTTAAAATAATAAGGTTATACTCTTAGGTTTAATGATTTAAGTGTTAAATCTTTAATCTCCTGCTTTTTTTAAATCATCTCCACCACTTATTTTAGGATATATGACTTCTTTAAATAGTACTTTGTTGTTGAAAATAAAGTACTATGCAGAGACAGTGCCCTTGGTATGGTAAATATTGACTATAAGGTAAAACTATGTTTTTCCAAAATCTAATTTAGTGGGAGGACTAGGCTGGCATTTGGTTATTGAAGTTCTGTATCAGGTGCTTAGCTGAACAGTCTTCTATTTTAACATGGAAAATGAATTGGTGTTACTGTATTTATTAAAAGATTTAGCATTAATCTTCAGTGCCTCTATAAGACACTGCCAGGAGTAATTTTGAATTTGAGTGATTTTCAGCTATTTTGGGCTTACATGTTGATTTTCAATTTATATCTCTTTACAAATATGTGATGTAATGCATTCTAAGTATCTCTCTTAAGTTACTATTCTCATAATAATAAAACTATCATAAATAATCAAAAGCAACTTTCATCGGGCATATAAATACTATGTTCCAGGTACTAATGTAAATGTTTTACACATTATTATATTCTCATTTAATTATTGCACAGAAAAAATAAGCAATATAATATTAAATAAGGGTATTATGCTAATTGAAATAAGCCAGTCAGAGAAAGACAAGTACCATATGATTTCACTTATATCTAGACTCTGATGAAAAAAATAAACTAACAAAGTGGAGACAGACTCTTGGATACAGAGAACAAACTGACAACTGTCAGAAGGAAGGGGGTTGGGGACATGGTGAGAAGGGTGAAGGGATTAAGCAAAGAAAAAAAAGGAAAGAGTCATGGACACAGAAAACAGTATGGTGATTGCCAGAGAGAAGTGGGGGTGGGGAGTGGCAGAAAAAGGTTAAAGGGAGGATAAATGATGATGGAAGGAGACTTGAACTGGGGTGGTGAACATACGATACAATCTACACTAATAAAAGAGAAACATGGTAATTAGCGTACGACCACTACCCTTTTCATTGGCTAATCAGTGAGTATATGCAAATTAACTGTCAGCCAAAATGGCGGCCGGCAGCCAGGCACTGAAGGGAGCATGAGGCTTGCTTGCTCCAGTGACTGCGGACTCCAACGTTCCCCGCCTCACTTGCCGGCCTCTCAGTTGCAACTCTAAGCAACTATGTACTATGTTGCAAATAAGAAGCTAAACAAAACTCCAGAAACCGGCTTTCATTCAGCCGGGCTTTAGCAACATTGTATCAATGTTTTCAGAGGCGAGGCCTCAAAGCTAAAGCTGGCCCAGAATAAAAAAAAAAAAAGAAAAAAGAAAACAAGGAGCTGTTGGAAGCTTCAGTCATTCGCTTCTGGAAAACAACCCTCAGCCCCTCACCCAGACTGGCCAGGCACCCCAGTGGGGACCCCCACCCTGATCCAGGACACCCTTCAGAGCAAACCAGCCGGCTCCCACCCATGCACCAGGCCTCTATCTT
This sequence comes from Myotis lucifugus, assembly GCF_000147115.1. Classification (NCBI taxonomy): domain Eukaryota; kingdom Metazoa; phylum Chordata; class Mammalia; order Chiroptera; family Vespertilionidae; genus Myotis; species Myotis lucifugus. Next base: position 1,168 of record NW_005873598.1, on the reverse strand, counting down.
ATATAGTTAAAGGGTAATATGCCTCCCAGCACCGGGATCAGCGGAGCCGCGAGGCCTCCCGGCACCGGGATCAGCGTGACAGGGGGCAGCGCCCAAACCCCCCGATCGTCCTGCGGCTCTGTGTGTTACAGGGGGCGGGGCCACAACCTCCCTATCCGCCCTGCTCTGTGCCTGATAGGGGGGAGCTCCCCAATCCCCTGATTGCCCTGCGACTCTGTGTTTGACAGGGTGCAGCACACCAACCCCCTGATCGGCACTGCCCCGAGTGTGACAGTGGCAGCGCCCCAACCCCCTGATCGGCCCTGCTCTGTGGGTGATAGAGGGTGGCACCTCAACCCCCCTCCACGGGCCTTGCTCTGTGTGTGACAGGGTAGAGCCATAACCTCCCCATTGGCCCTGCCCTGAGTGTGACAGGGTGCAGCACTCCAACCCCTTTATCCCCCCTGCTCTGTGTGTGACAGGGGGCAGTGCCCCAACTCCCCTATCGGCCCTACTCTGTGAGTGACAGCGGGGAGCTCCTCAACCCTCTGATCGGCCTGCTCTCTGCATGACAGGGGGTGCGCCGCAACCTCCCCCACCGACCCTGCCTTGAGTGTGACAGGGGGCGGTGCCCCAACCCCCCAATCGGCCCTACCCTGAGCGTGACTGAGGGTGGCATCGCAACCTCCTGATCAGCCTTGCTCTGTGCATGACGGGGCGGTGCCCAACTCCCCAATCGGCCCTGCTCTGAGTCTGACCAGGGGCTTCACCTAGGGATTGGGCCTGCCCTCTGCCACCTGGAAGCAGACCTAAGCCAGCAGGTCGTTATCTCCCGAGGGGTCCCAGACTGCGAGAGGGCACAGGCCAGGCTGTGGGGGACCCTCCCTCCCCCCCCCCGAGTGTACAAACTTTTGTGCACCGGGCCTCTAGTCTATAATAATAAAAGCATGATATGCTAATTAGACCAGACAGCCCAGTGACCTTCTGGACATCCTTCTAGACCAGTGGTTCTCAACCTGTGGGTCGAACGACCCTTTCACAGGGGTTGCCTAAGACCATCGGAAAACACATATATAATTACATATTGTTTTTGTGATTAATCACTATGCTTTCATTATGTTCAATTTGTAACAATGAAAATACATCCTGCATATCAGATATTTACATTATGTTCATAACAGTAGCAAAA
>NW_005873597.1:11703-22600 GCF_000147115.1 Myotis lucifugus | reverse complement strand
AAACAGGCATAATTTCCACTTAATTAGAATTCTGGGAAGTTGTTGTTGTTTTAGAGAGAGCGGAAGGGAGGGCTGGAGGCTGGGGGCGCGGGGAGAGATCGATTGGGTGCCTCCCACATGCACCCCACCTGGGCCAGGAGGAAGTCACCCAGGTGCATGCCCTCCACCCGATTGAACCCTGGACCCTTCGGTGCACAGGCCGATGCTCTAATCACTGAGCCACACTGGCCAGGGCCAAACTTTTGTGAAGTTTTAAAAAATAGTTAATATATCGATAAAGGTTTTATACATGTTTTGCTAATTTCATTCCTGGGAACACACACACACACACACACACACACACACACACACACACGCACACGCACACACATGCACACATTTGCTCTTATTGATCCGCTGACTAGCCGCCTTTGAAAAGACTAGATCGGATGCGTTTTTCCCTCCTCTCCTCCTTTAAGTGGGTGGTCTTTCTTTTCCTTACTGGTTAGTAGCAGCTTTAAGTGTTTTCATTAAATCAGGGATCTGAAGTTTTGCCAGGTCCACAGATGGTATCTTTTCTCTGACGGCGCGCCGTGTCATGCCTCTCATTTCGGGGTGAGCCTCGGTTTGGCACTCGCAGGGAAGTCGATACGTAGCTGTAGCTTTTGGGGTGCTGCTCAGGGGTGAGGGTCCCCTGGGACTGTCCCTCCTCGGCCCTCGTCCGGCTCCGACTTCAGGCTCTGCTAACGATATGCAGCCACTCGGGGAGTGAATCTTTTTATTTATTTATTTTAAGGAAAACTTTCAGATCAAATCAGATTTCACAGCGTGAATAAGCGCAGTTCTTGTGCTGTGTTCTCCTTTGGGCGGCCGTGTGGTTTATTGGCCGTTGTTAGGATCCTTTGAAGATCCAGCGCGTCTGTAATTTTGTTCTGTGTTCATTCCCGCGTGACTCATTCTCGTTCCTCGAGAGACCTGTCAGGTACCGTCAATTCTGTTCCGTCCAGAAAACCTGGTTTCCACATGGCCATTCCTCCCTGTGGCATGTTTGCTCTCTATTATTTCATTTCCTTACCTTTATTTTTTCATCCACTAATGCTATTTGGATTCTTAGATAAATTTTCAGCTTTTTAACTTTTCGATTATAATCCCATTACACTATAAATTTCATTCAAAGTACTATGTTGCCTTTATTTCACAAGGTTTATGGGACATGTGCTATTTTTGTTATTTCAGATCTAAGTATTTTATTAGTTCCCTTGTGATTTCTTCTTGGACCTATGAGATATTAAATATGTGCTTTTATATATCCAAATATGTGGGGATTTCACCTATATCTTTGCTATTATAAGTAATAATTACAGAATTACTTTGTAGTTAAAAACAATGACCTACATGATATCAATTCTTTAACGTTTATAAAGAGTTACTTTAGCCCTAACCAGTTTGGCTCAGTTGATAGAGCGTCGGCCTGCGGACTCAAGGGTCCCAGGTTCGATTCCGGTCAAGGGCATGTACCTTGGCTGCAGGCACATCCCCAGTGGGAGATGTGCAGGAGGCAGCTGATCGATGTTTCTCTCTATCCTTCTCCCTTCCTCCCTGTAAAAAATCAATAAAATATATTTAAAAAAAAGAGTTACTTTAGCTCTAGTAAGTGATCTGCTTTTATACATATTTTTTATGTCCTTGAAAAAGTGTGTATTCTGAGGACACAATCCGACATATGTGCGTTAGGTAGTGTTTTGTGTGTGTGCTGTTCAAACCCATGTCCTCACTAATACATTTGCTCCTGGTTAGTTATTGGGAAGCGTTGGGGTGCTGCACTGTCATGGTGGAATGGCTGATGCCCCCGCACATCTGCTGGCGTTCGCTGCACGGGTTTCCAAGCCGTGTGACTCGGTGTCTCGTTGTGTCTTAGCACCTCCCTGGGAAGCTGACACCTGGGGGAGGCGGGGTAACATGGTTGGCCCGGGGGGGTTAATTTCAGGGACGTGGCCAGCTCTGCCAGAGATCTTCCCACGCCCGGACTCACAGCCACACGTGCGCTGGGCCCACAGAGAAGAGACCGCGTCAGCCTGTGAGCGAGGACGTGACCCCGTGGGACCTGCTGGAGTTGGGGTGTTTCAGTGGCGGGAAGCTGGGTCTGTGCTCCTCTGGTTGGATTCGTCACAGAAACGTGTTCCTTTGTGAAAACATGTGGGGCATGTACTTGTTCGTGACTCTCTGAGAGTGTTTTGTCCGCCCCGGGGGAGGACCTTGGTGCTGGGCCAGGAGCAGGGAGGGGAGGAGGAGGGGCGAGGCCAGGCGATGACCGGTGGGCTGACCTCTTACCCGCCCGGAGGGTCCTCGCAGCCTCTTCTCCCCCCTGGGCAGCGCGTGGCCCCTAAGGAGGCAGGAAGGAGGGGAAGGACCGGGCTCAGTGTCCACTGCTTCTCGGGACATCACAGCTCCCCACAGAATGTGGGTGTGAGCACAGCTCCCCACAGAGTGGGTGTGAGCACAGCTCCCCACAGAGTGTGGGTGTGAGCACAGCTCCCCACAGAGTGGGTGTGAGCACAGCACACCTCGCACACCCAGGCCGGCCCGTCGGGAGTCTGAGCTCAGTGGCACCATTTTATTTTATATCAATGTATCTATGTATATCTATATCTATATCTATATCTATATCTATATCTATATCTATATCTATACCTATACCTATACCTATATCTATATCTATATCTATATCTATATCTATATCTATACCTATATCTATATCTATATCATCTATACCTATACCTATACCCATATCTATACTTATACCTATACCTGTACCTGTACCTATACCTATACCTATACCTATATCAGTCTATATCATCTATCTATAGCTATATATACTAGAGGCCCAGTGCATGAAATTCATGCACGGGTAGGGTCCCGAGGCCTGGCTGGTGATCAGGGCTGATCTGTGGGGCGACCAGCGGGGCGATCGGGTGCCCCTGCTGGCACCTGCCTTGACTGGCCTGTGGGCTGGGGGCAGCTCCTGCATTGAGTGTCTGCCCCCCAGTGGTCAGTGCACGTCATAGCAAGCGGTTGAGTGGTCTTAGCATATCCTTTGCATATTATGCTTTGATTGGTTGAAAGGATAACAGATCGACCAGACACTTAGCATATTAGGCTTTTATTATATAGGATATTGATCGGCTGCCTCCTGTACGCCCCACACTGGGGATCGAGTCCACAACCCGGGTGTGTGCTCTGACTGGGAATCGAATGGTGACCTCCTGGTTCTAGGTCGACGCTCAACCACCGAGCCAGGCCAGCTGGCAGGCTGCCTTGAATCCTAAACGTATTCAGAACATGAGAGCAATTACTCCTAATTTTCGGAGCTGAGCAAGAACAATCGGTTTTGAGCTTACAGCGCGCGGCCGGTTTGCGCTCTCAGGAATGAAATGACGAAATGGCTGCGAACATGCAAATGCGCCAGCGAGCGCACAATTAAAGCCCCGAGATGGGCTTGATGCTGAGTCCCTTCCCGTGGCCGCACGGACTCGAGATAGAAATGCAAATAGATAATTAGGCCCTGAGAACAGCTGCGTGTTCTCTCCGTGGGATGAAGAGGGTGTAATCATTTCTAACGGCGATTGCGTTTCAGCGCACAGGCGGGGCTCCTGCCTCCGGCGGGCCGTGCAGCAGGGTCCTGAGAGGACACAGCAGAGAAAACACACAAGGCTGGTCCTCGTCCTGTCCCCACTCCAACCTCAGAGTCAGTCCCCGAGATCGGTCCCGTCCCAAACACGTTGCCAACGGGGGCCTTACGGGACCCTGTGGGCGCTCTCAGGTGGTGGGAGGGGGTGTTGAGGGGAGGACTTTGAATCGAGGTCACCCCCTGGTGGTGGTGGTGGGGAGTGAGGGCGCCCCCTGGTGGTGGTGGTGGGGAGTGAGGGAGGGCTGAGGGCGCCCCCTGGTGGTGGGAGGGGGTGTTGAGGGGAGGACCCTGAATCGAGGGCACCCCCTGGTGGAGGTGGTGGGGAGTGAGGGTGCCCCCTGGTGGGGGGGAGGGAGGAGGCTGGGATTTCTGGGTTTGGCCGTGCATCATCCAATGGCTCATTTCTGTGCTTGGGGGTGACAGGCTGAGCAGACCAGCCCCCGATTCAGGGATCAGGCTGCAGGTGGGAGGGCCCTGCGGAGGCTGGGCTGGCGGACGGCAGGGGCCCTGCGGGTGGCCTGCAGGGGAATCAGTGCATTTCCTCGCAGCTTCTCCCCTGAAAAGGAGGCCGTCCCACCACCCTCGCCTGCAGCTGCCTGCGCTGATTATTATTTGGTTAATCCGCATCCGAGGACATTTTCCCACAGATTTTAGAGAGAGTGGAAGAGAGAGGGAAAGACAGAGAGGAACATCGATGTGAGAGAGACACATCGATTGGCTGCCTCCTGTACGAGCCCCGACCAGGGCCCTAGGCCGGGGAAGAGCCTGCAACCGAGGCAGGTGCCCTTGACCGGAATCAAACCTGGACCCTTCGGGCCACAGGCCGACGCTCCATCCACTGAGCCACACCGGCCAGGGTTGTAGCTTATTTTAATTTTCAAATGTCGGTCTCACTGTCATTCGGGCGGGATTCCGATCAGAGGGCTGCTGCTGAGAGGACACCACAGTCCCGGTCAGGGCACAGGCCCGGGTTGCGGCTCCCAGTCAGGGTGGGGGGCGTGCAGGGGGCAGCCGATCTATGATTCTCTCTCATCACTGATGTTTCTCTCTCCCTCTCCCTTCCTCTCTGAAATCAATAAAATATATTGAAAAAATTGGCATGTACTTTGAGACTCTAATTTAAGGGGCGGGGAGGGTCGGACAGGTGCGAAGCCTCCTGAGGCCAGACACACTTCCCAGCCCCGCTCCCGCCGCCCGTCTGGGCCGAGAGTCCTGTGTGTCCGAGTCCGTAAACCCCGAGCAGACCTTCCCCGGGGCCTGGCTGAGAGGCCGCAGGAGCGTGGGAGCTGGGAGCGCGTCTGTGCGCAGTGTGTTCAGACAAAGGCGGCTGCTGGGTGCGTGCCCGACGCCCGGCTGGACCTCCCAGAGGAAACCCTCTCGGCTTCTGTTGTCTCACATTCTGTTCTTCCTGCGATCGTGGGCCCCGCGAGGAGGGGGCTCGTCCCTGTTAGTGTCCCCGTGTTCAGTGCGCGTTCCCTTCCCTTATTCCTATTGGAGGCGAATGGTAACTCCCTCCCGTGGACGGAACCGTGGACAGTGAAAGACCTCGATCTTCAGAACCTTCCAGACGCTGCGGCCGAGGGCGGGAGCCGCCGGAACGCACGTGATTGTCCTCGTTCCCCTCCGATTCGTCTTTATTTTCCAATCAGGACGGTGCTGCTCCCACAGACGGCTCCCCAGGGAGCCAGTGCTGAGCCCTGTGCACGTCTGTGCCCGGCGGGCCCTGCGGGAGCGGCTGAGTCAGTGCTGGGGGCCGGGCACCTGAGTCCCAGCCTTTCATGGCTTCAGCCCCCGGATGGTGTGTCACCAGACGCGAGGCAGGCGTGGGGGCCCCTCTTCTCAGATCGCTCGCCAGCGGGGATGGAGCGAGGCCGGGACGCCACTGGGGGCCTCACACCCGGAGTTCACCCCTGTCCCGGCCGCACCCCCCGGCATCCCGGGAAGGGACAGCCCCCCTCCAGGATTTCTGGCTCGGGGGGTCGGCGAGAAACGTTCGTCTGTCCCCAGAACCCGCTGTGTGGGTGCTCGGACCCCTGTCCTGGGTCCCGGGCCCCGGGGGTGGGAGAAAGGGGGGATTCCATGGAGGTTGCTGGGCAGAGTCTTAAACACACGCCCGGGGTGTCCTGACTGGGGGCCGCGTGCCTGCGGGCTGGCGTCTGGGCCGGTGAGCTCTGAGTCCCGCTTCCCTCTCGGCCTCTCGGCTGCTCCTCCCTGATCCGCCCAAATCCAGCTACTGGCCAACGTGCCCCTGACTTTGACCCTGTAAACGGCACCCGCTCACACGCCCTCGCATCTGCCTGTGGGAGAGACAGCGGCTGTTAGGGTGACACAGCAGTGACTCGGCGGTGGAAGCCCTCCCACGCGGCCTCGCCCTTTACACGGCTTCTCCCGTCTCCCCGGGGAAGTGCCCGGGCGGGGGTCCGGGGGGCGCAGACAGCAGGGCCCATCACACATACGAGGAACACAGGAAAATAGAGAAAAGACCTTTTTTTAACCCCAAGGAACGCCCCGGGGGTTGGCTGCCCCGTGACCTGCTGTCCTCTGGGGGAGTGCATTGTGTTTTTTAATTTTTTATTTAAAATGTATTTTTGTTGACACTGAATCGATCCTGGAGACGGCAGGGTGCGCGGCTCTGTGTGTTGTTTGGTTAGTAAATTGCGGCTCACGGAGCCCCGGGGACCTGGGGGTGCGGTGCCCTCGGAGCCCTAACCGCCCGTCAGAGGCTTAACGCTCCCTAACCTGCGAGGCCTAAGCAGCAGCTCGAGGCCCGTGGGCCGGACAGAACCTCGGTCGTCAGAGACCCAGGCCCGTGAGACTGTCAGAGGCATCGCCACAGCCACGAGTCTCGGGGACAAGCCACGTCCACGTGTCCGTCCGGGGGTTTGTGAAGGCCACGCCCCGTCGGCTACGGGAGGACGGGGTGCGGACCGAGGCCGGCGGGTCTGCCCGGTTCCGACCCCTCGGCGCTGACTAGCTCTTGGCGAGTGCCTTTCCCTCTCTGGCGCCAACACTTCACTCGGAAAGTGACGCTGAGCCCTTCCTTTCTCTGAAATCAATAGAAATATATTAAAAAAATCATTGAGATGCCACGATGGGGACAGTGGAGAACTGAACCGGGTCTGGGCCGGGCCGGGTCAGCCTGTGAAACTGGCCGAGCGTCTGTTCCCGGCGGTGACTGCAGGGCCCGGAGGCTGGAGGGAGCGCCGTGCCAGGTCCCATTGGGAGACAGTGCGGAGGGGAGACTCCAGGCAGCTCCCTGAGGGATGGGGGGAGGCGGGGGGCGGGGGGCCAGAAAGCGCTGGGGGAACCAGGCTCCACCTAGAGCTGGGTAGGGCCTCTCCTCCTCTCTGCAGGGGTGGGGGGCGGCCATGTGACCTCACTCCCTGTGGACACAGACACGCCCTGCACACCCTTATATGGCCACCCTGACCTTGGCCCTGACCTCGGACCGTGACACCGTAGCTTCTCCGCGGCCCCCCGGCCAGGGAAGGTCCCGTGGCCGAGCCCAACGCCAAGGGCTCTGTGTCCAGGGGCCTTGGCCTGGCTCTCCCGGGGCCACGGGCACAGCGACAGCGGAAGCTTCTGTCCCACGCGGCCCCTCCCGGCTCAGGGGGGCTCCGGGCGGGCAGTGCCTGCTCCCACCTAGTGAAACCCCGTGGGAACGTGACTCCCCCCGAGCCCCGCCTCCCACAGCCTGTGGCCACCCTCCCTCTGTTCAGTTTTGTTTTTAAACACTCGTGTTGGCCCTGCTTTTATGGAAACTGGGGGGACGTGGCTTGTCCTGGACTTTGTGTCCGGTTTGTTTTATTTTGTAAAGGAGCGCGTTGGCGCCGTGCACCGGCTCCTGGGCTCCTGGCTCCCTCCTCCTCTGGCCCTGCTGGTCCCCAGTGCCCATGGGGGGGGGGGGGGCTGTGGTCTCCGGGACCCGCCCTTGAGCGCCCCCTGGAGGATCCGCTGGGAGTGGCAGGAGCGTTCTTGCCCCCTCAGCTCCTCCACACGCGGCTTTTCTGGAACAAAACTCAGGTCTCTCATTGGCCCGTAACTGTGCCCACTCGTAGAGGTCTCGGCTCCGTGTGAGAGGAGACGGGTCGTCCTTCCCCGGCCGCAAGGCTGACCTCCCGACGCTCCGGGGAGCGCGTCCCCTCTCCCCACACGGTCTGGACTCGGGGTCCCCGGGACCCGGCAGCATGTCCCCCTCACGTCCCGGCATGAGGCCTGGCTCTCCGGCTGTTCCCCAGGGAAGCGTGCACCAGCCGCTGGGAACGTGGCCAGACCCTCACGCCCTGGGCTGTTATTCTGGGAAATGCGCTCAGATCTGCGTGTCGCTGTGCTGCCCTGAGGAAGGTGGCCCAGGGACACGGAGCCACGTGGTGAACGGCCAGGACGTGGACGTGGACGTGAGAGTCAGAGGACGAGGGTGCTGGACCCATGGGGGCCGCTGAGAGGCCTTGGGCAGTTCCCTGAGCGTCAGTTGAGGGAGGACGAGGTCTCTCGGAGGCAGAGGGATGGGCGTGTCGCCGTGGCTCAGGGATGATGGTGACGAGGCGCCTGCACAGTGCCTGGGAAGGCCTGTTGTTGGTTTAAGCGTCAGAGCGTCACAGAAGCGGGGCCTTCGGACAGAAGTCCTCAAGGACGACCGCACACTCCCCGTGTCCTCCCGCGGCCGGGCAGCCCTTTTCCTGCCACCAGGCCGCCCCCAGGGACGCTGCGCCGGCTCCATCCTTTATCATCAAATGCAGATTTGCCCAACGTGAAGCCAGGCGAAGAGGAGACGGGCGCCGGGACCTCAGAAAGTTCCCTGGAGACTCACGGGGGAGGGGGGGGGGCGCCCGCGGCCACGGGGCCCAGGGAAGGCCGACTGTCCCCTCAGGCCCCGTGATGGACGCAGGTCAGCGGCAGCGAAGCCGCGGTGGTAGGAGACCTCGGAGCTGGTGGAAGGCCCGCCTGGAGCAGAAGGGATCCCTCGAGTGAGCGGGACACCCCCCGGGCACCGTCCTGCCCTGCCCGACGCCCCAGCAGCAGCGGGAGGTCCGATGGGTGAGAGGGCGTCACGGGCGTGGACTGAAGCAGAGAGAGACCGTGTGGCGGCTCCTGTCACTACGTAGCCCGTTCACCGGCGAGGACCGAGGCTCGGGGGGTGGACGCTCAGCGCAGGGCCCGTAGCTGGGACGCCCACAGCCCAGCTTCCACCTGTCACCCCCGCCGGGAGCGGGGAGACTTGAAACAGACCACGGCTGGGCTTGCCTTCCCTGAATGACCCGAACCACGTGGGCCACGGGGTCTGCGGCCACGGAGTCTGGCCGGGCTGGTGAGAACGCATTTCTCCAGGAGGCCCCTGGGCACCTCAGTCACTCATCCCTGCTTTACAGGTTTTCTTGGTTTTTATAACGATGGCGGCTGCTTTACTTTTCTCCCTCGTGTTTTGATGCTTCGCTGGTTGCTGACCCCTTGTCCCGTGACGCCTGTTACCGCACGACACGGACACGCACCGTGGGCGCGCCCTGTGGGAAGCCCTCGTCGTGGGGAGAGGGCGAATGTTAGTCATGTTCGCTCTTATCGTGGTGTCTTCGGTGCCAGGCGCCCGGGGGGCTTTTAACGTGGAACCCACCAACGACGGCAGAGAAAACGGCTCTTTGCTGGGCGGTGGTCACTCACAGGGGAGGCGAGTGCCGTGCAGCCCGCAGACGTCAGCTGGCGGCCGTCCTGTCCCTGCACAGGCCACGCGGACGGACGTCGCCACAGCCGCCCCGGGGGCGTGCGGGGACCTAAAGGGCAGCATGGACGCCCCAGCGCCGCTCCGGGCGGCTCAGAACTTAGTTTTTCCGTTTCAATGTCCTTTAGTCTAAGCACGAACCCAACAGGCTCACCCTTAACTTACTTACCCGTGAGGCGAGGGAATCAGTGCTCCGACTTCAGGAAGTTTAAGGGGCGCCTGAGGCCGGGGCGCCTGAGACCAGCAGGCCCCAGAGCTGGCTCCCGGCCGGCTCCCCGCCTGCCCTGCTCCTGCCTGGAGTGGCGCCCCCGTTCCTAGAAGGGCCTCTGTGGCTTTGAACACCCCCCGGCACCTTGTGCGACTTGCATGTCGTGAGGAAGCTCGAGTGGGAGGAACCCGCCTTTCATGTGTGACTCACAGAGGCTCCCGGAGGTCGAAGGGCAGCCGCCCTGGGAGTCGATCCGTTTTACGGGCCAACACACCGGGAGTTTAACGAGCGGCTGAGCTCCGCCCGGGAGTCAGTGGGAACAGTGGGGAGGCCGGGACGCGCCTGAACCCGTGACGTGCGTGGGAATCGGACGCCGGCAGGAGGGCGAGGGGTTAATAGGGGGAGAGGCCCGGAGGCCGTGGGAAAGCTGTTGTGCAAGGAGCAGCCCTTGTTCCGATGAGTGACTTACGTTGTGTCTTTGCTTAAATGAATCCCAAACCGCAGGCTATGTTTTCCTGGCAGGTCATGATGGCAGACGATTTTTTGGGTAAATTGACCTTTGCATTTAGCATTTAGATTTATCTATAAACTAGAGGCCCGATGCACGAAATTCGTGCAAGAGTAGGCCTTCCTTCCCCCGGCTGCCGGCACCGGCTTCCCTCCGGCACCCGGGACCTGGGCTTCCCTCCGGCCTCTGGCAGGCACCCGGGACTCAGGCGTCCCCTGCAGCCACAGCTTTGTCCAGAAGGTTGTCTGGAAGGACCTCCGGAAGGATGGATGGTCTAATTAGCATATTACGCTTTTATTATTGTAGATGGGAGGTTGCAGGACTCCTCGCAGGGTAATTTTTGGCGGCTTCTGATACGTCATGCAAGTAACTAGAGAGGAAGATACTGAAACTACGCAAAGTAGAAAAGGTGGGGGGTGGGGAGGATGAGAAATAAGGGCAGCGCTATTTTTAACGATTTGAGGTAACTCCGTGCTGGTGGGGGATGGAGGTGGAGGGTTGAGAAAAAAGAGAGAAGCTCACTGACATGGACAACAGTGCGGTGATGCCGGGCCGAGGGGGGAGGGGGGATAGAGGGGTGAACGGTGATGGATGGAATTAACCTGTGTGGGGAACACAGTGTGCAGGGGCACAGACGAGGTGTGTGGGATTGTGCCCCTGAAACCTGGGGTACGTGTGTTAACCCAGTGTCACCCCAATAAATTCAGTAAAAAGGAGGAAAAGGATGGTGTTGCATTTGACCTTGGGGAGCCCTTCGACCTCCGTGAACTTGGCTGCTTCCTGCGGGCGCAGGGAGCGCGG
>NW_005873597.1:0-11268 GCF_000147115.1 Myotis lucifugus | reverse complement strand
CGCTGGGTGCCGTGCACCTGCCTCACATGCCGTCCCCCAGGGCCCTCGGACGCGTGGACACCACGATGCCCCTCGCCCGCCCGAGTGCCAGCTGGAGAGAGAGCCGGGCCTCGCCGTGTTGTGATGTGGAAATGACTGCACTGCCGCTCGCCATGGTGACGGACGCCGTTCCCGGCTGAGATGCGTGTGTGCCGTGGGCAGGGCCTGGCGTGGGGCGCCCGGAGCTGGCGGGGTCACAGGGGGTGACGTCCCGGAGACGTTATCTCATCTGTTTCCCCAGAAGGGACGCGGGTTACACGTCACAGCTCGCTGCTCACACCCCTCATTACCAAGGCCCGTGTCTGCCTCCCCGACCCCCGACCCCTGACCCCTGGTGGAGGCGTGACCTTGAAGAGCCCTGGGCGTGTCCATGTTAGAAACACATCCTGTTTTTAAAAATACATTTTTATTGATTTCAGAGAGGAAGGGAGGGGGAGAGACAGAAATAGAAACATCAGTGATGAGAGAGAATTATGGATCAGCTGCCCCCTGCACGCCCCACACTGGGGACGGAGCCCACAACCCGGGCCTGTGCCCTTGGTCAGAATCGAACCCGGGACCCTTCGGTGCACAGGCCGACGCTCTGTCCGCTGAGCCACACCTGGCGGGTGAAACACATCCATCTGCAAGTGTTTGTGTGAAAATAAGCATGTCCTCCTCGAGGGGCTTCTCTGGAGAAAGAGGCTGTTCCCCTCGAAGGAGCAGGACGATGAGAATCCGCCTGGGCCTGCCCGGCCTCGCAGCGACGTCGGATGAGTCACTCGTACCCGTTGCCACTCGGTGACGATTTTCAGGAGTCAAGCTCGTCCGCTTCACTGAGAAGGGACGTGGCTGCAAACACCATCCTTCGTTGGCTCCGCGGCCCCGGCGCCTGGACGGGAAGGTGCGCCCGCGGCCCTCTGGCCTCCTGCGGGCACCGGCCGCCACTCGGCGAGTCTCCGGAGCCAGCTCTGCTCCAAGCCCGTGCCCTCTCCCCGCACAGGTGACGTCACCGTGGCCTTTGCTTCCGTGGACGCCTGTTAGCGGGGAGCGCGGCCGATGAATTTGTGCGGGAAACATCATAAAAGCCAGCAGTGCACCTGGGAGGGGGGGTGGGGGGGAGGGGTCATTGGTGCTGGTCAGGGGGAGAGCGTGGACGTGGATGGGGTGTTGGCGGTGTCACTGCTGGGTGGACGCGCTCGTGCCCACGCGGAGGGAGGGTGGGGTGTGGGCTGAGGGCCGATGCCTTTGAAGCCGCCGACCCGCCTTCGCATCCCGGGTCTGAGCACAGAACAGAGGCTGCGACGCAGCCACCAAACTACTAAACTCGCTTTACGAGGACGCAGCTGCTCAGGAGACAGTCAACCCCGAGGTTCCCAGGCTGTTCTGGGGCCGGCAGGTCGGGGCTCAGCCCCCGGGGGAGCAGGTGGGGCCCCGCCCACCCGCAGGGACGCATAAAAGCAGCCGGGCCCCGGGGACACGCACAGCTGGAGCAGCCTCGGCAGGTGGCTCGCCTCTCCTCTCGCCTCTCTGCTCGCCTCTCCGCTCCGCCCGCACCATGTCCTACCACTGCTCCCCGAGGACCGGCTCGGCCAGGCCCCTGGCGGGCGCCGGCCCCGTCCCGGGGGGTCCCGGCGGCCCCGGGCTCCACGCACGACGTCGACTACCTGAGCGGCATCTGCCTGCCCAGCTCCTTCCAGACGGGCTCCTGGCTGCTGGACCACTGCGCCCAGGAGCCCAGCTGCGAGCCCCCGGCCTGCCCCCCGGCCTCTCGCGTCGCCAGCCCCGGGCGGATGGCCTGCTCGCGACAGCCCGCCCGTGTGGCCAGCCCCTGCTCCACCGCCTGCAGCCGGCCACTCACCTTCGTGTCCAGCAGCTGCAAGCCTGCAGGCAGCTCCACTGTGTGCCCGCCGGGCGGCGCCCCCAGGACCTACAAGCGGCCCTGCGTGTCCAGCTGCCGGAGAACCTGCTGAGCCGCGGGCGTGGGTGAGCGAGCAAGACCCCGAGACCTGCCTGCTGCCCGGCCCCCTCGCTGCTGCCTGCCCCGTCCTGCCCTCGCCGACGGCCCGTGCCGGCCCCTGGGGGCTTCCTGGACGTGTCCCGGCTCCGCTGCTGCGTCTCCCGGCTGCTGATTTCTTGCTTCTGCGAGAAGGAGTTTGTCTCGCTCGGTGCCTTTCAATAAACCCGCATCACTCGCCTCGCACGTGTCCGTAGACTGCTTATCCTCAGGGCCTCGCCGACCAGGCCTGATGTCCCCTCCTGGGACGGGGATGGGGTCAGGGAGGGGGATGGGCAGGAGGCGTCAGCAGGAGTGGACGGGTCGTGAGGGACAGGGCGCCCTGGTGTTCCCTCCGTGGGGCTGGGCGCAGTCATTTCCGTGGAGGAAAAGGAAGCGTGGCCGGGGGAGGCAGGGTGTGGGCGGTGGACAGCGGGGTGGGCAGTGGGCAGTGGGCGGGTGGGGCCCCAGACGTCCTGAGAGGAGCAGGGGGGTCGTGTCCGGCCCGGTCTCAGGCCCCTCACCTGCTGCAGCTGCCAGGAGCGAGCTCGGGGCTGGTGAGCCGGGGAGACCCACCAACACGCCTCGAAGACACGCGTGCACTTTAGCTCCGGAGCTCGCTCTGCGCCTGCTCCTCAGGGACCCGCGCTCAGGGGGTGGCCCGTCCGTGGTGGTCAGCCTGCCAGCTCTCTGGACTGTTCTGGAACGTGAGGCCCACCACGGAGGGCCTGCTTCGTCCTTGTCCTCCCGTCAGAGACACAGCGGGGGGTCCACGTTGGTGTGGCTCAGGATGGAGGCGGCGTGCGGGCGAGCGGGGCGCCCCCTCCTCACGGCGGGGCCGGTGCCTGGGGGGGTCCTGTCCGCTCCCCAGGCGCGGCGTCGGAGCGGGTGCAGCTTCTGCTGTCCGTCCCCCCGCAGAGTCCGTGGTCCCTCCTCTCAGGGGAAGGCGAGGACGGGGGGGGGGGGTCTCGGGACGCTCCCCTGGCAGGACACCCCCCCACCCCCTCCCAACAGCCACGCGCTGCCTCTCAGAGGCAGGAGGCGTATTCTAGAGACCGGGTCCTGGGGAGCCCTGGGCGCCCCGAAAAGCCGCTGCTTACACGACTCCCTCGCTGTTTAGTCTACTCAGTCCATGTCATCAGGGACCCGAAGTTCCTCAGAGGCGGACCAGTTCATCTTCAAAATATGTTTTTGTCTTTTTATCTCGAAGCTTCCCAGGTTTCAACAAGAAACGTCCGCGGCCAGAGAAGCTGTTGTGAATCCTCCCCCGGGACATTTCCCGTTGATTTTTAGGGAGAGAGTGTAAGAGAAGGACAGACAGAAACATCGCTGTGAGAGGAACGCGTCGGTGGGCCGCCTCCTGCACGCGCCCCATCCAGGGCCGGGCCGGGGAGGAGCCTGCAGCTGAGGCAGGGGCCCTTGACCGGCATCGAACCCGGGACCCTCTGGTCCGCAGGCCGACACTGTGTCCACGGAGCCGACCAGCCGGGCCTGCTCTGTCCTTTATGCAGACGACTGGCCGCCTCCACACGCAGGGTGGGTCCCGGCGATGCGGCTCAGGGGCTGGGTGACCCCGCTTTGCTCAGGCTGCTCGTCCTGATGGTGGGACGGCGAAGGGGTTCGCGGCTGCCCTGCCCGCTCTGTCCTCGCCTTCGTTTCTGTTCGGGGATCATCTGTTTTGCTATTAAAGCTCTTCTATTTGTATTTTTTTTAAAAAAATGTCATTAATTGCCCGGCCGCATGGCTCAGTGGTTGAGCATCGACCTATGAACCAGGAGGTCAGGGTTCGATTCCCGGTCAGGGCACAGGCCTGGGTTGTAGGCTCCATCCCCAGCGTGGGGTGTGCAGGAGGCAGCCGGTCCATGATTCTCTCTCATCACTGATATTTCTCTCTCTCTCTCCATCTCCCTTCCTCTCTGAAATCAATAAAATATATGTATATTAAAAAAAATAAGCAGGAAATAGTAAGATTGGAAAGAGAACTTTCCCGGAACCAGCCTCGTGCTGAGAAGAGGGCTCCTGGCCAGGTCACACCTTCTAGGAGGGAAAGGGCTCCATGTCCCCGGCAGAGGGTGACGGTGCCCCCAGGAAGGTGTCCCCTCGCGGCCCCTCCTCTGCGACCAGCGGCTCGTCTTGCTCTGGGCACCTGCCCTCGGGTCTGAGGGGCCTGTGGCCACAGGAGCCGGCGCTGGGCGCTGGGCGGTGGAGCCCGGTGGTGCAGAGGCTTGCACAGGTTTTGTGTTTGGGGCTCAGTGCCTGGGGCCTATGGTGGGGGGGCCCTAAGGGGTCCGGGTCCAACTCCAGGCTGTGGCTGTGTCCACTGGCCGTGGCACTTCCTCTGAAACCAGTGGCCGTTGAACCGTTTGCGAGCAGATCCCGAGCCGTCAGGGTCTCCTCGGCGGGGCCTGGGCTTCTGGGGCCTGCAACGCGGTTTCCCTGCCTGTGCTCCGAGCCCGGGACCCCCGGGCACCTGGGGCCGCGGCTGCACGAGACGGAACGGCGGAGCGGCTTCCCAGGAGTGTTTGAAAATCAGCATTTTCTCTTCTCTTCTCATCTCGCTGCTCTGCAGCGTCTGTGCATGTGGGTTGGTCCTGGGTGGAGGGAGGACGCTCGTGCAGCGGGCACGGTGGGCACCGCACGGCGTTTATCTGCGTCGTTTCACATCGTGCGCCTGCGCCTGCCGCTGCCTCGCAGGGAAGCGGGTGTTTTTAAAGCTCAAAAGAGCTACTTTGCACAGGAGACGCTGACGACCCATGAGAAGAGCATTATGGGCGCTTTAGTTCCATGATTATCAGCAAGAAAAAACTCCCCTCCACCCTCAGGAGTAACCAGGTGAATAGAGGTGGGAGCTGCCGGGCGGGTAGGAGGTCAGCTGGGTTCTGTATGCCGTCCACCCAGCGTTCACTCTCCCCTGGGAGTCTCTGGTATGGACTCGGCAGGCACCCTAAACCCGTGTCCCCCTTGAGGGTCTGGGGGGCCAGTCACCGTAAGCTCAGCCCCTAACCCATGGTCAGGGTCCGGACGCCGATGGACGGGGTGACTCGAGTTGAAGTGTGGCTTTCTGTGCCGGCTGTCTCCTGTGTTCTTAGTGTCCAAGGTGCACACAATCACAATGTTCCAAATGGTTATTGGATCAAGGTTTGTCCAGTTCCAGGGGTCATTCCTAGCCTGCCCCTCCCTCACTCAGCCAACAGCGGTTTCCTACTGACACCTCCTTTAGGGCGCGCGCCGTGTGTCCTCAAGGTGTTTTATCGGAGCTCACAAAGAGCAACAGGTGTAGGGACTGACATAATGTGTGTGCGCGCACATGTGTGTGTGCGTGCATGCATGTGTGTGTGTGCCTGTGTGTTAACCGACTTTAATCCTAGGCCCGTTTTGTTAGATTCCATAGGCTAGATCAGGCGTGGGCAAACTTTTTGACTCGAGGGCCACAAGGGGTTCTTAAACTGGACCGGAGGGCCGGAACAAAAGCATGGATGGAGTGTTTGTGTGAACTAATATAAATTCAAAGTAAACATCATTACATAAAAGGGTACGGTCTTCTTTTTTTTTAGTTTTATTCATTTCAAACGGGCCGGATCCGGCCCGCGGGCCGTAGTTTGCCCACGGCTGGGCTAGATCCTACCTGTGGAGAGATGAGGCGCTGTGTGGGTCCCTGGGGAAAGGTGAACCAGATGGCCTGGGAAGTGATGTGAATGGACAAGCAGGAAGAAGCGTGACACAGCTCAGTAGACACGAATGCAGCTAATCCACAATAATGAAAGCGTAATGTGCTAATTAGACTGGACGACCTTCTGGGCGAAGCTGGGTCCCGGGTGCCAGAGGGAAGCCGGTGCCGGCAGCTGGGGAAGGAAGGCCTGCTCTTGCACGAATTTCATGCATCGGGCCTCTCGTGTCTAAATGAAAGCCCAAGGGGGACAGGCTTTAGGGAAACCGGGCAGAACGTGGGCCGCCCTGCACGTCGGTTCAGAACAGGCTGGTTCCCCTCCGTGTCCCCCTGTGCGCCCCGACCCCCCCGGACCTGGCTCTGCTCGCAGCCCTGCCGTCCTGAGAGCTGACAGACGCCCTGATCATACCCTCTGATCCAAACTAGTATTTTCCCCCTGCTGTCCTTCCCTCAGGACCACACTGCACGCGCTCCTGATCGGGTATTAGAACTACCCGGTGTAGTGGGCAGGATGGTGGGTTTGCTGTGAAAGGTCACATTTCGGCAGCTGCTCGCGAGCGATTCCCCTGAGATTCCCCTGAGCGGGTGAAACTGCTCCCACCCGTGAAAGTGCTATAAACTCATAAGTTTGTGAGCGGATTTCAATGCCCACGAAGGGCTTCTGTTACCTTAGAAATGAAACATTCCTGAGGCACGTCTGAGGCTGGCAGTCCGTCTTTCCGTGTCTGTACCAACCACGCGCTCGCACACACGGCTGAGCATCCCCACAGAAGGGCACCGGGGTGCTCGGGCTCTCACCCCAAGCTCTGTGCCCATTTCCTGCCCTTCCCCTGCCGACTCCCCTCCTTCAGGTGGCGGTGGGGTCGGGGGAAACATGAGCTCTGAGGAAGGGCAGAGGAAGCCCGTGGATCTCCCCGATTCAGAGTTACAGGACCTGTCGTCCTTCCTGGTGCTGGTGGACCGGTCACTCCTCCTGGTGTTAACACCTCATCTCGGAGGATGAGGCCCAGAAATCAGGATTTAACAAGATTCCCAGGTGACTCTAATGTGCAGCCAAGGTTGAGAACCACTGTGTTAAGCCGTTTTACGTTAATTTAGGCCCCTCTCTGTTTCCTATCATTACACACACCCCCCTCACTCAGCTCAGCAAAGCAGCAATCACACAGGGCATCGGCTTTTATTCTTTCTTTCTTTTTAGAGAGAGAAGAAGGGAGAGGGAGGGAGAGAGAAACATCGATCAGTTGCCTCCGTGTGCAGAGCGGCCGGGATCCAACCCACAACCTAGGCAAGCACCCGGCCCAGGAATTGGACCTGGACCTTTCGGTCATGGGATGAGGCTCCAGCCCCTGAGCCCCCCCGGCCGGGGCAGGGGCACCGGCTTTAGAGTTCAGCCGAGGGGCTGCCTTCCAAGGTGTGTCACCCTCGTCCGTGGGAGCGTCGGCGAGCCCACAGCCAGGTGCGGTCTAAGCCCCAAATCCGAAAAGCTCTTCTCACCTCCTTCCTTTCCCGCCTCGATCCTGCCACGCCCCCTACTCACCTCGAAGCAGCAGCTCCCTCCCTCCTCCTCCAGGGAGCCTTCCCAGACTAGCATTCCCTCGAGCTTCCCAGTCTCCCTCCAGCCTCTGGGCTTCCCAGGCGGCTCAGTCCTGTTCTGTTTTCCTGTGAAAGCCCCTCATTCGCGTGGCTGACGATGCTGCTGCCAGGAGGACGAGAACCAATATACACGGTTTCCACGGCATCATGGCTCCTCAGTACAGCTCGTGTGCGTGTGCATGCGTGTGTGTATGTGTGCGTGTGTGCGTGTATGTGTGTGCATGCGTGTGTATGTGCGTGGGTATGTGTGTGTATGCATGTGTGTATGTGTGCATGTGTGTGTGTGTGGCTGCGCCAGTCCATACTCTTCATAAGTACAATGTGCAGCCTGAATAGCACTTCCAAGGCCATTCGGAAAGGCCGCGCCAGAATTCAGTTCCAGGAAAAATGTTGATGGATCTGGGAGGCAGCATAGCACAGGGGGTTCCTCTGGAAACGGCACTGGGTCAGCGTCATGGACTCTGCACGGGCCTCCCGCTCCGGCACCGCCGGAAACGGCAGGGAAAGGAACCCACGCTGGGTGGCGAGCACTGGGTGCCGCACGCAGGGAGGTGCTGTGGGACTGTCCACGCCAGACTCACACACCGTTAACCCGCGTCACCCAGCAATGAATCAGTGAAAAGTGATGTTTTTTAAAAAATATTTTTTATTGATTCCAGAGGGGAAAAGAGAGAGAGAGAGAGAGAGAAACATCAATGAGGAGAGAATCATGGATCGGCTGCCTCCTGCACGCCCACCACTGGGGATGGAGTCTGCAACCCGGGCCTGTGCCCTGACCGGGAATCCAACCGTGACCTCCTGGTTCCTAGGTCGGGGCTCAGCCCCTGGGCCACGCGGCCGGGCCCTTTAACCGAAGCCCTTTAACCGCGACGACACCAAAGGCAGCGTGACAGCGGCGGGAGGGCGGGAGGGCGGCTCTGCGGCTGTGGGAAGATGTGGAGTTGGATTCTGCTGATTCGTCAGCACGTGGCCCTGGGCAGTGGCTCCAGCTCTTCGGAGCGCGCCTGCCGACGGGCGATGTGAGGAGATGCGAGCTCGGCCGTTCCTCAGCACAGACAAGTCCCTTGGACTCCCGTAAAGGACGGCCCCGATATCGGGGCGAATTATTCCGGAGAATCACCCAAGATCCCAGTGAAAAATGCCAAATCCCAGATGTGATGGGGTCGTCGGAGGGGACAGAATGGGGGAGGGGGGTCTGACTTTCAAACAAGGTCTTGATTCATTTTCAGTTTCTCGAGGGAGGCGCCTCCTGCCTGTGTTTGAGAATCAGTCCCGGGTCCAGACTAGCCGATCACCACCGCCCCCTGCTGGCAGCCGATCCAAAGTACAGGCTCAAGCACTGTCCGTCCGCAGTGGCCTGGACGTGAAGTCTTCCCGGTGACCGTCCGAGCGGCCATCACACGAGGCCAGGGGCCCCGCCCGCTGCTAGCACAGGCCTCTTCCTGAGTTTCCGGGTCGGCCTGTTAGGCCGTAGGCTTTGGACCCTCGAGGACACAGCCTCTGGTCCTTTTAATTCCTTCCTCTTGAGAACAGACCTCATCTGTTGATTTTCTCCAGCTGTGGACTCACCACAGCAGCCGTTGGTGGAGGAAGAGAAACCACCTCCATGTACATAAGCTGACCCGTCGGAGGGTCCTCCCGGGAGCCGAGGGGGCAGGCTCTTCGGCAGGAGGCACACCCACGGGAATAATTCTTTGCCTGTTGGGCGCTGTGGCCGCCCCGAGGGGACGGCAAGCAGAAGGCGACGGCGTCCGGAATGTTCCTTCTCCCCCTCCAGAGGCCCGGCTGCTCTCTGGGCATTTGAGCGGGAAGCTCTTAGCTTTGCTGAGCTCCACTCTGTCCACCTCGCCTCCGGGTGAGACGTGGCCACGTGGGCTGTGGGCGCAGGGCCGGTGCCGCCTTCTGATGGGAGCTGGGATGTCGCAGTGAGTCAGGGTCCAGGCCTGTGCTCCTGGGAGCGCGAGAGCAGCAGCCGGGCTCCCCCCACCCAGCCCTGGGCACCCCCGCAGCGGGCGGGCCTGGTGGGGCTCACGGTGACTGACAGCCCGATCGCACGTTCCCCACGAAAACACACGCTGCCAACGAGGGTGCCCACAGAAACACAGGCGAGGCCTCGCGGCCGCGCACCCCTGCCGGCGGCTGTCCCTGCAGCCTCTGCGAACGAGCTGAGGGTTCGTGCGGGACGGGATGCTCTAACCCAGGGGTCCTCAAACTATGGCCCGCGGGCCACATGCAAATACAAATATTGTATTTGTTCCCGTTTTGTTTTTTTACTTCAAAATAAGATATGTGCAGTGTGCATAGGAATTTCTTCATAGTTTTTTTTTTAAACTATAGTCCGGCCCTCCAACGGTCTGAGGGACAGTGAACTGGCCCCCTGTTTTAAAAAGTTTGAGGACCCCTGCTCTAAACATTAGCAGATGCTGCAGAGGGGACAGCGACGCGACCAAAGGACGGGTTCAGAGCGACCGCCAGTCCCGCCAGGACAGCCCCAGCCCCGCAGCCTCACAGCCTCTGCCCCTCCTCCCGTGGTCGGAGCGGAGAGTCCTCCCCCAGGAGCTCCGTGCACACGTGGGCGGCCCGCGGGCTTTGCGTGACTCGCGGGCAGAGTGTCGAGAAGCTGTGGAGGCTCAGGCCGGTGCCAAGCGCGCCGGGTCCGGCTCTGTCGGGGGTGGGGCTTGCCGTCGGATGGGCGAGCCCGAGGGGACCCGCGGGCAGACTCCGTGGCCAGCGCGCTGCCGGGCCGGACGCCCCGCTGATGACAGGGCACATTCCTCTGCGGACGAAGCCGGCAGGAATGTGGGCGCCGAGTCGCGGCTGCTTGATGTGCGTTTTACGAGCAAACCGGGAGCTGTTTGTGCAGATCAGTGGCTGCTGTCCAGCTGGCGTGCCCCACCCCGGGCCCGGGGTATAAAAGGCCCCGCCGCCGCCACCAGCCTCATCCCACCGGCACCCGCTCTCCGCCGTCCACGTCCACCCGCACCTGCTCTCGCCACCATGACCCGCTTCTTCTGCTGCGGCAGCTACTTCCCCGGCTACCCCTGCTACGGCACCAACTGGCACGGGACCTACCGCGCCACCCCCCTGAACTGCGTGGTGCCCCTGGGCTCGCCCCTCAACTACGGGCACGGCTGCACCGGCTACGGCTCCCTGGGCTACAGCTTCGGCGGCAGCAACTTCGGGAACCTGGGCTGCGGCTACGGCGGCAGCTACTGGAGGCCCTGGGGCTCCGGCTCCGGCTTCGGCTACAGCACCTACTGAGACCCAGGGCCGAGGGCACCCCGGACGCCCTGGGACACCCCGGGACGCTGAGCCCCCCGCAGAGCAGCGCCTGTCCCCGTCTCCGGACGTGCTGACTGCGCCGAGGTCTGACCTCCGAGGAGGCTGAGCCGCAGCCACAGGCGCTGGACGGGTCCCTGCAGCCGAGGCCGCCGGGCGCCCTCCCGGCCGGGAGCGGGGCAGCGAAGCGCGGGGTTGGCTCTTGGGTGACTTCCCCGGCGTCCCTGCTGGCACCCGGGCGGGTAGGAGGGTTGCACTGTCGTCTCTAATAAACCTCACTCTTTCCGCATGACCCCCGTGTCCTGGTGGTTCCTCTCCTGCTCTCCCGTGTTAGCCCGTCACCAGTTCCCGCCTGTCGGGGCGCCTCGACCCCGGTCTTCTTCTGACTTCAGGCAGTGCGTGGGGACGGGGACGCCTCACATTTTGGCTCTTTATTTTTAAGATTTCAATTTTTAAAAATGTCATTAAAATGCCCTAAATATGCCCGGCCGGTGTGGCATCGACCTATGAACCAGTTCGATTCCGGGTCAGGGCACAGGCCTGTGTTGCAGGCTCCATGCCCAGGAGGGGGCGTGCAGGAGGCAGCCGATCCATGATTCTCTCTCATCATGGATGCCTCTCCCTCTCCCTTCCTCTCTGAAATCAATACAAATGTATTTTAAAAGGAACTCCTAGATCGAACCCAAAGATGCTGACAGTGTCCGTGTGCTTCTGG
>NW_005873596.1:0-22165 GCF_000147115.1 Myotis lucifugus | reverse complement strand
CCAGGGCCTCGGGCGGCGCTGGCTCCCGTCCCGGTTTTAGACCGGCTGACGCTGACGGCTCAGTCTCCGAGGGACGGTAATGAAATAATGTTGCAGCGACACGGCTCTTGTCGCCTGAGAGGGTCTAAGTGCTTTATGGGCAATTAATCGGCTGTCGCCCACTCCCGCGGCTGAGCCAGGGCCCAGGGGCCTGGTGGCCGGAGGGAGGGAGGGAGGGAGGGAGGGAGAGAGGGGGAAGGGAGGGGGAAGGGAGGGGGGAGGGAGGCGGCCTCGGAGATGGCTCTCAGGGGCCTGGGCTATCGGATACAGAAACTTGACTATGTAGCAATTTAGAACAATAGATACAAAGACAAGAACCTCACAGAATAGAGGGGTCTGGACCTCAGGGGCCCCGGAATCTTATATAAAAAGGACGACCACCAGGGTCGTCCCCACCCCCCAGCTCCTCACCCAGCTCCGCCTCCTCCTTTCAGCCCCGGGCCCTGCTGATCCTCCCCGAGCCTCAGTTTCCCCACCGCCACGTGGCCTCCCTTTACCCAGAGTGAGGGTGGAAGGAAGTCGGGTTCCCAGCCAGCTCAGCGGAGACAGACAAACCCCCAGACAGACTTGCGAGTGTGAACTAGGGGGGCTGTTAGGGTGCAGCCGAGTCTGAGAGCCAGGCCGGAGCGGAAGGGTCACGGGGTCACTGGTCAACACCCTCGGCCTTGGCCAGGACAAGGGGCGCCGGAAAGGCGTGGAAGCACCGGCTCTCCAGCGGGAGCTGAGGTGCAGAGAAGGTGGCCCCGAGGTCCCCTGGGCAGGCCTCAGCGGCCGGGACAGACGGGGCAGCCACAGCAAGAAGAGCGACAGATGCAGCTGGAATGGCCTGGAGCCAGCGGGCCGGCTGCAGATCCCATGCTGCCCGCCCCTGGCCTCCCGGCCCAGGCTCCCTCCCCCGCTGAGCTGCGATGGGCCCTTCACGTCCCCTCTCTCCTCTGGACGGGGAGCCCCATGCGGGCAGGGCCTGCAGCTGTCCAGGCCCTGCTGCGTCATCCCAGCACCCGCACATGCTGGTGCTGAATGAATGAATGAATGAATGAGACGGCGGAGGAAGGCCCACCCTGCATGGCTGCCAAGATATGGCCCAGCTGGCGTGGCTCAGTGGTGGAGCAGCGACCTATGAGCCAGGAGGTCAGGGTTCAATTCCCAGTCAGGGCACATGCCCAGGTTTCGGGCTCCATCCCAGTGTGGGGCGTGCAGGAGGCAGCTGATCAATGATTCTCTCTCATCATGAATGTTCCTATCTCTCTCTCCCTCTCCCTCTCTGAGATCAGTAAAAGTATATCTATATCTATATCTATATCTATATCTATATCTATATCTATATCTATCTATCTATCTATCTATCTATCTATCAACTATCTATCTACATAAAGGAGTGGATACTGTGGATGCCAGCACTGTCCCCCCCTGGCCGGGCGCAGCAGCTCTCTCTGCTCTTTCATCAGTGCCGCCTCCTGGGACCAGCTGGGGCTGTGCAGGGGGCAGGTCCTATCTCCGGAAGCGCACCTCCTCCCCCTCCCACCCCCGCCCCCAGGGAGGTCCCGCTCCGGCAGTGCCCACTGCGCCCGCCGCTCCTAATGACCACTTTGGCAAACAGCGGGAGCCGCCGCGCTTGGGGACGCTCGCTTGCTCGAGACCCGCCTCCCTGTGCAGCAAGAGCACTTTTGTGCAACGCCTGTCACTTGGGCCCGGTGACAGCACAGCCAGCCCTGAAGGCCCATCGTCTGTCACCGCTGGGCCAAGACACGCGTCGCATGGGACCGGAGGGCGGCTGTGGGGGACAGGAAGGCCTGGCCTGCCTTCTGTCCCTGTGCCACCTGGGGGAGTCGCTTCCCCTCCCCCACTGGCAGGACGGAGGTGACGCCAGGAGGTGACCCGGCCGTCGTGATGGAGTGAGATCCCCACGCGAGTGAAGCTCTGTGTCTGGTGTGGGACACACAGACGCCGTCAGCCGTCGGTTCTTCACTGTCACGCTGGGCCAGTAACTCCCCCTCCTGGGGACGCACAGCACACGTGTCTCACCTGAGGCAGAACACGCCAGTCCCTGGGCACGGCCGTCCCCCTCAGTAGGTGCCCTGGACGCCGTGGGAGGGGGTGGGGGACACACCGTGTGGAGCTGTGTCAACCTCCCGGAGGCCCCTGGCCACCGGGCCTCACTGAAGGCGAGCACTGACCCAGGTGCTCCCGCAGGCGGAGGGGCGCGCACACCCGGCTGCCTACCCGACTCCCTCCTCCTCCTCCTCCTCCTCCTCCTCCTCCTCCTCTTCCTCCGCACCCGGAGGTTCAGGGCCAGGTTCCCCTTCACTGGGGGTCCCCCCAGGGATGTGGGGGAGCATCCCTGGCCTCCGCCCATCAGTTGCCAGCAGCAGCCGCAGTCTTGATGACCAAGAAAGCTTCCGGCCTTCCCCCAGGTCCCCGGGGAGCACCTGCCGGGACCCATGGCCCCAGGAAGGAGGAGGACGCGGGGACCTCCTGGGGGAAGGGAGCTGGGCCACCAGGGGGACCCCGGCAGCGCTGGGGTGACGGTGGAGGCAGGAAGGCAGAACCCACCACGACAGGGGGACGTTTCTAAGGAGGCTGGATGGTCCCAGACGGGGTGGTTCTGGGCGGGAGACACCGCCCCTCCCTGGGTTCCCCTGAGTTGGGGGGCGGCTGCCTGCCGGGCACCGCGGCGTTGGAGCCACCTTATCTGAAGTCCGAGCAGCACCGAGGCGAGTCTGAGCCAAGCGGCCCCAGCAGCCCAGCCGCTTGGCCTTGGGTTTGAAACGCGAGCGTGTGCGGCCGGATCGATCCACTCCGAGAGAGCGAGAGAGCGCATTAGCTCCGCGGCCTCGCTAAAGTGCCGCTGAGTCCCGGCCCAGCTGCGGACCCGGGGAGGAGCGCATGGGGCAGGGCCACGTCTCCCGGGGAGGCCACCTCTCCAAAGTGCTCAGAAGTGTTCAATTGCTCCCCGGGGACACCCGCTTCCTCTCTGAGTGTCACAGGCCCTCGGGGCCCTGCCGCCAGCAACAAGTTTGCTGAAATGCCCTCAGCTGAATGCTGGGCTCCTCGGCTTCCTGCCCAACATCCCGGAATCCCAGCGGGGAGAGCCGCAGGGTGGCCCCCGTGGGGCTCCCAGCCCATGCCCTCTCTGAGACACCCCACGCTCAGCCCTCTGGGGTCAGCCCGGGCGTTGGTCCCGCTCTCACGCCTCCTCCTCAGCCACTCGCTGCAGCCACACTGCCTCCTTCCACACTCCGAGCGCCTGCTTCCCGCACAGGGAGTCCGCCCTCCCCACCGCCGCCCGGAGCATCTGGAACCTTCTACCCAGTGCCTCTGTCCTGTGCCAGAGGGGCCTCGCCCCAGCCTGCCCAGACCCCAACTTGCCCCGTGATGTGTGAGCCTGGGACAGCCCGGAGGCTGCAGGGCTAGGCCCGCTCTTGGGGGGCCGCTCCCCGCGCTGCTCCCCTGAGCTGTCACCACGCCCACCGCTTGCAGGTTCCCCTGGGGGACACTGGGCCGGTCGCCCCTGGTTTGCCCCGAAAGCCCGGCTCTAAGATGCCAGCACCACCTTTTTTTCTTTCCTTTTTGTTCCTCATGGAGGCGATGCTTTCATTGATTCGAGAGAGGAAGGGGGAGAGGGAGAGAGAAACATTGATGAGAGAGAAACACCCAGAGGCTGCCTCCTGCAGGCCCCCTTCTGGGGATCGAGCCCCCAGCCTGGGCAGGTGCCCCGACCGGAACGGAGCTGCTGGCTGGTGTGTGGGATGACACCCAACCCACTAGCCACACTGGCCGGCGCCAGCACCACGGCCAATGCGGGCATCTCCCCGCCACCTGCAAGGACCTTAACCCTCAGCTTATACCCGTGAAGGGCAGCCCCCGAGCTCCCTGTCCAGGCCGGGATGGGGGACGCCGGCCCTGAAACCATGTGGTCTGGGCCCGCGCGGCATTCAGGGTGAGGTCAATCGTGTTTGACCCACGGTTTAAGCGGCTACTGTTGTGTGGCCGGGAATGACGCCATCAGTGCCCACAGGGCCCTGGGCAGGAAAAGGCTCCCGCCCCTGGTCTGGAGGGAAGCCGTCGCTGCCCCCCTAGCCGCTTTCTCCATGTTGCAGGACGGGTGCCCAGGCCACGTCCCCGTGCGATGTCCGTGACCTTGGCCTCTCCCACCGGCGGCGAGCACGTCCAGGGGCGGCCACGGGGGCCCCCAGTGCGGCCGGGGTGCACCCAGGACCCTGGGCGACGGAGCTGGTGTGGAGCCCCGGGGCTTCTCCAGCCGAGCGGGGTTCTAGAATCTGCTCTGAGGGGCGTGGGGAGCAGACAGTGACGGGGAGCCGGGAGCCGGACCACTCCGGTCCGCAGGGCACAGACTGCAGGCCCGGCCTGGCCCGCAGCCTCCGGCAGGAGTGTGTGGGGGGTTTGGCTGCGATGGCGCGGCACCGATGGCTGCGGCCGGAGGGCGGCTCCCGAGTGAGGCGGCGGTGGGAAATGGGGCGCAGTCAGCAGATGTGGCCTAATTAGTGGGGTGGAGAGGGGGCCTCGGGGGGCTCTGGGGACGGCGGCAGCTGTGTCTGAACTGTCCGGCCCTGGCCCCGCGCCCGCCCCGCCAGCCCCGAGCGCCGAGGTTGGTAAGAGCTCCTCCATCGGCCGCGTGACTTGCCGACCATGTCTCCCTGGTCTGGGGTGAAGCCCGAGGCCGCCTCCTTGGCCCCACTCATGGCCCCACTCGCTCGCCGCTGCAGGGGGGAGAATAACGCCTGTGAGCACTATTCCTTTCCAGGCTGTTCCTGCGGATTCTCTCTGTTCTGAAACCCCAGCCGCGCATCCGCTGGAACGCGCCGTATCGTCCCGCGGCTCACGCTGCTCGCTGGTGTCCCCTGCTGGTGTCCCCTGCTCTGTGCTCTGTCCGGTGAGTGGCTTCTGGCCTGTCTTCAGCTGCCAGCCTCCCTTCCTCGGAGCACCTCGGCCTTCCTCGGAGCCTCTGGCGGGTGCCGTCTGCTCGTGCAGCCCGGCCGGGGCCTGGGAATCAGCTCTCACACCCCCAGCAGTGCCCGCGTCGCCCCGCATCGTGCCTGGCTCCTCCCTCAGAATTTCTGTTAAAAACCCTCCATCTGTGTGGGCGCTTCCCTCATGGAGGGGTGCTCCCTCGTGGGTCCCCGTGGAGGGCTGTTTGGTCTGGCTCCGTTGCGAGTGGGGCCACCGTGGGCTGCTCTGTGCGCCTCCCCATGGGCGGCTCTCTGAGCTGTAGAAGGACCTGAGCTGCTGAATTGCAGACTGTTGGGGCTGGGAGACAGTGTTGGGTTATTTTGAAAGGGGTGAATCGGCGCTCCTCCCCACGGCACGTCCAGAGTCCCCACCGCCCCACGTCCCCACCATCTGGGAATCCCCATCACGCCAAATCCCCACCATCGGGGAATCCCCTTCACCCCACATCCCCACCATCCGGGAATCCCCTTCACCCCACATCCCCACCATCCGGGAGTCCCCTTCACCCCACATCCCCACCATCCGGGAATCCCCTTCACCCCACATCCTACAAGCACGGGCCTCCTGTTAGACCAGTGATGGCGAACCTTTTGAGCTCGGCGTGTCAGCATTTTGAAAAACCCTAACTTAACTCTGGTGCCGTGTCACATATAGAAATTTTTTGATATTTGCAACCATAGTAAAACAAAGACTTATATTTTTTCTTTTTTTAAAAAATATATTTTATTGATTTTTTACAGAGAGGAAGGGAGAGGGATAGAGAGTCAGAAACATCGATGAGAGAGAAACATCGATCAGCTGCCTCCTGCACACCCCCCACTGGGGATGTGCTCGCAACCAAGGTACATGCCCTTGACCGGAATCGAACCTGGGACCCTTGAGTCCGCAGGCCGACACTCTATCCACTGAGCCAAACCGGTTCTGGCAAGACTTATATTTTTGATATTTATTTTATATATTTAAATGCCATTTAACAAAGAAAAATCAACCAAAAAAATGAGGTCGTGTGTCACCTCTGACACGCGTGTCATAGGTTCGCCATCACTGTGTTAGACTCAGCGCCATCCGGTGCCAACGCTGGTCTGTCCCTGTCTGTGCTTCAGAGGCCCGGGGCCCACCCCGCCGCCCCTGCTCCCGCGGGTGAGGGGGATGGTGTGGGACAGACGAGGGGCAATGCCACTGTGCACAGGGCGGGAGGGCCTCGTCCCGAGCATGGCGGGAGGCGGGGGCGGGGGCAGCGTGTGGAGACCCGCAGTGCACAGGCTGGGAAGCTTCTCTGGGCAGGGTGGGCATGGCTCAGGGCAGCCGACCCCTGAGCCGCCTGCAGGTGACCTGCATGGGACAGTGCCCGGGTCCCCAGCCCCCTCAGGGCAGAGCCCGGTTCTGGCCCGTGAGCACCTGCTCCCAGCCAGGCCGAGGGGCGGTGCTGTTCCTGTGCCCACTGTCAGGGCCAGGGGACCGAGCTCTGGGAGGGTTAGGGTTCACCCCAGGGGCGGGGTAAGGTGAGCAGATCGAAGGAGGCCTGGCCCCTGCTCTCCCTGTGCCCACAGCCCCGGGCAGGAGGCCAGCTCAGGCAACGGGACAGCTCAGGGCTCCCCACCCCCGCTGGGCCCGGGGGCACCAGGGAGTAATCCGTCGGGGAGATGACCCGTGTGTGGAATCCGTCGGCCGACCCAGGCTGGCCGGCTCCGGATGCGCGATTTCCCTCCCGGTCAATCATCCCGCCGCCCGAGGCTCTGGGCCGGTGAGCACACGCCTGCTCCCTTCCCACGGCCGCTCCTCTGGCCGCTCCATCCGCGCTGGGCCGGCGGCTCCGGCTCCGGGAGGCACAGGGTAGCGCCTGCCTGGTTCCCTGCGGCCCTGAAGGTGTGTGTGAGCCTCACAGACGTGCCCAGCCGCCCACTTCCTCCCAGGACTGCGGCTCTTTGAGGGGCCGGTCCCACCGCCCGCCCCGCTGCGCGGTCAGCAGGCGTCCCCACGGGACTCGCTCCTGCATTTTACATGACCCGGGGCCTGTTCCTTGCGCCTGTCTGGTCGCGTCATATCATGGATGGTTTCTCACGGCGGCTGCGAGCACAGCTGGGCTAGCGTTGGCGGCCTGGCCGCCACCCGGGCTGCGCAGGGCAAGTGCGGGGACGGTCCCCGCGGGGGCCGAGCGCCTTGGCCTTTGAAATGGGCGTTTGCCTGAGTCATGCCCCCGAGGGCTGCGACAGCTCAGCCGGGGCCTGGCTCCCGTGGCTCGTTCCCCTCCTGCGCGCCTGTCTCCTGGGGGCGCTGCGGGGAGCGTCCTCTGCTTTTCCGGGTTCCTCGTGGCCTCGGACGCCGTCCCCGCCGACGGCAGCCACGCAGCAGGACCTGCCAGGTGTGCGCAGCCTCCCTTGGCGGAGGCTCGAGGTTTCACATCCGCTCCCCCCGCGACTGAGACCGGATGCCCAGACAGTGGCCAGCAGGCGCGGCCGGTCCCGTTTCCGGTGCCTGGTTTCGCTCTGAAGGTCAGGTTCACGGGCCGGGCGCGTCATCGGAGGCCCTCAGTGGCGATCTAATTAAACGTTCACACGTCATTAAAGTGATTTGCGATTAGCACGCGTAACAGTCGGATCCATCCCCTCCCGGCCGACTCCACGCTGAAAACAACCGCTCCCGCAGCAGCTCCGCGGGCTCGCCCTGACCGTTTGGGGGCACGCGAGGGTCTGGGGCGGGCGGTGCCGGGCATTTGAAGAACCAAGGAAGCCGCTTCTGCCCGGCTGGCACGTGGCACAGGCGGCGCTGCTGAGGGGTGAGTTCCTGCTCGCTAACTGGATCAACTGCTCAGGAATCGCCGCACCTGCGCACCTGCTGAGGGGATGGGGCCGCGTTAGTTCGACCGTCGAAACTGTGACTCTTCCCGGCCGGCGAGGCTCAGTGGGTGAGCACGGACCCATGAACCAGGAGGTCAGGGCTCCATTCCTGGCCAGGGCACAGCCCGAGTTGCAGGCGGGATCCCCAGTGGGGGGCGTGCGGGAGGCAGCCGCTCAGGGATTCTCTCTCATCACTGATGTCTCTCCCTCCCTCCTGCCCACCTTCTTCACGGCTGTCACCGGCATCGGCGACATTTGTGTCACTGATTTTTCTGCTGTGTCTGCCTCCCCCAGTGGGTAAAGGAGCAGAGGCTTCACTTGTTTTGCTTACTGCTGAGTACCGTGCCCAGACCGGGGGAGGGCGCCGTGGGTGCTCAGTCACGGCGGCTCCAAGCACAGCTGGGCTGGCATTGGCGGCCTGGCCGCCGCCCGGGCTGCGCAGGGCAAGTGCGGGGACAGTCCCCCGCGTGGCGCGCATGAAGACTGCATGCCCTGCCGCAGAGGAGTGACCCTGCCCACTTTATACAACGTGAACAGCCCAGCCTCATTCTCAGGGGCTGGGGTGGGGACAGCACATCTTTTTTGGGGACACACTTCCACCCACAAGAGAGGCACACAGCTGTCAGCTCTCTGCTGCCTCCTACCTGCCAGCGGCGAGCGCCCAGAAGGCAGTCGCCCTGGGACCGGGACCCCTCGGTGTGCCCCCCCCCCCAGCCCTCATTTGCTTCCTGGGTCCTTCAGGCCCAGGGCGCACCATCCTGTACCCCGGGGACCCCGAGAGGACGAAGCTGCCAGGTGTCTGGTGGGGGAGGCAGGTGCAGGAGCAGGTGGGTGAGGGCTGATGGAGTTTCAAGGCCCCCCTTTGGGACAGGGGCACACTAACGCCCCAGCCGGGGAAGCAGTCAGGAAGCCCGAATGGAACTTCCGGAGGCGCAAGTGAGAGGCAGCCCATCCCCACAGGAGGGAGGTCAGCCTGGAGGGGCCCGGGCAGGCCTGGCCAGGCAGGAAGCTGCCCCTCCTGGGGGCACCTCTGCAGACACCCCGGTGAGCGTGGAGGCCGGGAGGGCCCAGCCCCAGCGGCAGGCCAGGGTCTGCCCGGGAGCGGGAGGAGGTATTGATCGGCTGCGGCTGCGGCGGGGGCCGGTGATGGATGAAGCTCCGGTCCCTCGGCGCGCAGGCCCAGCGCCCACATTAGGCCACTGGCGCCAAAATCGTCTAGAAAGCCCATCGCAGACGGCGCACGCAGCGCGGAGCGGCAATTACAGAGCGGAGCCAGCCGTTAATTAAATACGCCCCGCTTCTTGGCTTGGGGAGCCTGCTGCTCGCTGCTCTCAGCCTGTGCAGGTCGTCGGGCTTGTGGAGGGGCTGGGGGCTCAATCACTTGCTGCTCCTGAGCTGCGTGGCCCAGTTGTGACCCCACCCCCCCCCCCCCGCGCCTCACCCTTCCGGTTAGGGGACCTCCTGCAGGTGGCTGCATGGTCGGGGCAGCGCCCAGCAGGGCCCGCGCACAGAGCTCTGGGTGGAGTCCCCGCTCCCCTGGCCCAGGTGCAGAGGTGCCTCAGAGTGGGTCCCCGTGGCCGCGTGCACGACTGTCACGCACTGTGAGCCAGCACGCAGAAGCTGTCACTCGTGCTGTGTGTGGGACGGCGGGGACGGGACGGGGTGTCTCTGAGGAGGGCCCTGAGCTCCCGGGGGCCGGTGAGGCACACAGCCTGAGCTCCGACCGGCAGAGACCAGCTGTGCTCAGAACCAGGCCTCTGCTTGCAGCGTCCTCCTCCGGCCCCTGAGGACACGGGCTGTTCCTGGGCTCAGGTGAGAATGCCAGGCAGGTGGGCAGTGGCTGGAAGGGGGAGCGGGCCACCACGTCCGAGCATGGCTCCTCCGTGCAAAGCCTCCCCGCAGGCCAGCCCTCCCCGAGCTCCATCCCAGCAGGCACAGGCCGCAGGCCAGCCCTCCGTGGCTTGTCCCCTCGTTTGAGGCCCCGTGGCCGAGCGGCTGCAGCACCAGCTCTGGAGCCACCCAGGTTCCTGGGTCTGAGAGCAGCTCCCACCTGCTGGGCAAGCTGGGACAATGAGACAGTGACACACCCTTCCTGTGACCTGATATTGTCACCTGTAAAATGGGACAGTGACACACCCTTCCTGTGACCTGATATTGTCACCTGCAAAATGGGGTAACACCCCCCAGGACTGTCAGAAAGATTGAGTCAATATATGCAGAGTTCTCTGCACAGTGCAGGACTCACAGCCATGTCGGCCAACTGGCTGACTGAGTGAGTGAAGGATGAGTGAGTGAGTGAATGAATGAATGAGTGAGTGAGTGAATGAATGAATGAATGGATGAGTGAATGAATGAATGAATGGATGAGTGAGTGAGTGAATGAATGAATGGATGAGTGAATGGATGAGCGACTGAGTGACTGAGTGAGTGAGTGAGTGAATGAATAAATGGATGTGTGAGTGAGTGAATGAATAAATGGATGAGTGAATGAATGAATGGATGAGTGACTGAGTGAGTGAATGAATGGATGAGTAGTGAGTGAGTGAATGAATGGATGAGTGAGTGAATGAATGGATGAGTGACTGAGTGAGTGAGTGAATGAATGAGTGAGTGAACCGGGCCCCTGGGCCCCCAGGTAGGGCTTGGAGGGCCCGAGCCCCAGTCTGCTGGCAGCCCAGACCCCGCCTCGCAGGCAGGCGGCAGGCAGGCAGGGCGGCCCACGCAGACCTCTGGCTCACACCTTCTTAGCGGAGGCTGATGCGCTCCCCGAGCACCATCACAGCAATTAGGAGCCGAGTGCTCCCCGAGCGAAACCAGCGCGCTGCAGGGGGAGGCGGCGGTCGGGCCGTCTCGCCAGCCTGGAGCCCCCAACTCTTCTGGGCCCGAGCGTGGGCACGAGTCCAGGTGGGGGGGCCCTGGGGTTTGCACTGCAGCCGAGGTGGGCTGGGGGGCTGCGGCAGAGATGGAGGGCGGCAGGGACGGCGCTGGTGGGCCACACGGCCCGAGTCCAAGGCGCCTCCAGACCCTCCCCACGTGCGTCCACGGCTTGTCGGGCCGGCAGGCAGCTCCAGGAGGCCCAGGCTGGAGACTGGACGTCCGAGAGCCGAGGCCTGGCTCTGGGCGTGTCGACGGCCGTCTCCTCCCCGTCCTCGCCCGGTCAGACCTCTGCGTGCCTGTGTCCTAGTCACTCCCATGAGGACTCGGTCCTATTGGATCAGGGCCGCCCCAGTGACCGCTTCTGCCTGAGTCACCCCTTTAGGGACCCCACTCCATGTAGTCCATTCTGAGGTCTGAGGCCTAGGGCTTCAACATGGGAACTGGGGGGAAATTCACCCACAGCACCCGGCTTACTGACCCCCGGGCAGTGGAGGGGGGCGGTCTCCTCTGCGTGTGCGGGCTCCTGCCTGCTTAGCTGCCCTCGGCGTCCCCGGAATTCAGCCTGGTGCCGGCTCAGTACATGCCTGTTGGGCGAGGTGATGGGGAAACGACTCGGGCAGGGCTCTAGGGAGAACGTGTGGCTGCCCGGCAACCTGCCCCCCTCCCCCCTCCGCCCCCCCCCCTGCCCCCCCCCCCCCAGCCAGGAAGTCACCTCTTTGGGAAAGGGCATAATTACGGGCGGATTTACTCCGCTATTAACTCTCCCAAATGTGTCCCCAGGACATGAGAGAGCGCTGACCCGCACACTCATTAGCAGCCTGAGTCATTTTTAAAAAACTGGGCCCCATGAGCCCGGGTCCCCTGGGCCCCGCACAGAAAGAGGCGGAATAGAAACGAGGGGCAGAGCCGGCCTGGCTCTCGGACACCCCTGGACGAGCGTGCTGGGGAGTTCCAGCAGCGGCCTTGGCCACTGAGAGGGCCCCCCCTGCCCCGCGTGTGGGACAGGAAGCTTTTTCGGGGGGACGGAGAGCTTCTTCGTACGGGCCCCCCCCCCTCCGCCGTCCACTTTTCACCCTTCCGATCCGTTCGCTCCTGTTGCCACACAACCTGTGCCTCACGCACCGCACACTCACCGTCGTGTGGTCCTCCGGGTCAGAAGCCCAGCGTGGAGCCCGGGGGAACATCAGGGTCCTGCAGCCGGGTCCCCCGAGGCGTGGAGAGCGTGGCGCCTCGTCTCTCGGCCCTACAGGTGCCCGCTCTCCATCCTCCACGCCGCCGCCCGCCGGGCACTGGGTCCCGGGCCTTCAGGGCGAGGCCTGAGGGCGGGCAGCTCAGAGAGCGCAGGTGCTCAGCCCCGGCCGCCTGCACCCCCTCACCTCACATCCAGGCCGGCCCCCCTCCCACACTGCCTCACCCGCCTGGTGGCAGAGAAAGCTGACTCTTAAACTCCGTTTTCTAAATCAAGAAAAAAAAATAAAACAGAAGGGCAGAGGGGAGGGGAGGAGAGAGGGGCTGTGGGGGGTAATGCTGGGGCTATTTGGGGGTGCCGTCTGAGCCCCCAGTCTCCCCAAGGGATCCAGCCCCCACAGGAGGCCTGAGTTCTGCAAGGCCGGCGGGCAGTCCGGTGAGGCCGCTGGTGGCCAGGGCCCGGGCTGTGAGGAGGACCCTGTCTGGTCTGCGTGGCGTTCGTGGTGTCGGGGTGCCTGCCTGCTGGGGAGTGTGGGGTTTGCAGCGTGTTGGGGGTGGGGCACAGAGCACCGGGCCCCTGCCCGTGCCCTGGCTGCCTCTGTCTGCCCCGGGCAGAGATGAGAGGTGGCTTTGAAAGGGAAGTGGTGGCCAGGCCTGGCTGTGGGGGAGGGCAGGGTCCTGGGAACACTTAGGCCTGATCGCTGATCAAAGCCGGAGGAGCCGTGACAGGACAGGCGAGGTGTGGCCCCACCTGGCTCTCATTAGGCCAGCGGGCCGCTCCGTTCCCAGCCCGAGCCAGACTAGCCAGACCTCCGCACGCGGCCCTTGGACCGCACCTGGGGCCGGACCGCGGGCCAAGCCGGGCAGGACAGCGGGCTCAGCCCTGCACACGCCCCGCGGGCCCGGCGCCCGGTCTGGCTGCCTCTCTCTGCACAGCGCCCGCCTGTGCCCTCCCTGGGCACCTGCGGTCCTTCCTGGGGGACCCCTCCCCTCACTCTTCCCCGCCTTGGGGCGCCACTCCGGGTCCCCCCACCCCCGCCACCTGTGAAGGGGGCCCACCGCCGGCTCCCCGCTCCATGCTGCTCCCAACCGAGGTCCCTAGGGAACAGCTCTCCTGCCTCAGGGGGACGGGGCACCTGCCTGCTTCTCCTGCGACTCTAACCCTGGCTTCACCCCCTCACCTCTCTGGTTACCCTTCTAGAGTGATCTGGCCAGTCTTCCCACTTGCTGACCCTCAGGCTGGGATGGACAGAGCTGACCCAAAGGCACACGGACGGCAGGTGCCCCCTCCTCTCCCCTCCCTGCCCGTCACTGCCGGATTGTCCCTCTGCCCCAGCTGGACCGGAGGCTGCGGTGTCACTGGGCATCTCAGCGCCTGCGGAGCCTGGGCGCCGGTTCCCCACCGCAGCCTGCTCTCCCGGCGTCCCCTAGGGGGCGCTTCAACAGCTGCGTGGTGGGCCGTACCTGGGTCTGAGCCCCGCCGGGCCTGCTGTGTGACTCTGGGCCAGTGGCTGCGCTGCTCTGGGCGCCGAGCAGTCTGTGCAGCCGCTGGGAAGCGCGGTTTGGGGACACGCATGTCCATTGCTGTTCCCCTGGAGGGAGGAGGCTGCTGTGACGGCTCCGGGCGCCCTCGGCACTGACTGCCTCTCTGCTCCCCTCATCTGAGTCCCTCTCGGGGTGCGGCTCTCGCGGGTGCAGCTCTTACACTTGACTCTGGTGGCCCCCAGATTCCTGGGAACGTCGGGTGGGAAAGCAGGAGCTTCAGGGCCAAGTGCACTCCCCCCCTCTGTTTACAAAAGCCGGGGAGAGCGCCGGTGTGGGGGGTGCACCCCCACAGAGCAGGAGGGGTGCCAGGGGCCACGGCTCGCTCAGGGCAGGGGCCAGGACCTGCTGGCTACCGGGGCTTGGCCTGGTTTCTAGCGAATGATAAAAAAGGGAAGCGTCATCCCCACACCATTCAGGCTGCAGGGGCTCGGCCTGCCCCGGCCCCCACCCGCCCTGGGGAGCCCGGCTGCGCGTCGCCCCCACAAGCCACAGAGACGTAGAGCGGATTGTACTCAGCACGTTCACCGTGTGGACTGGGAGCAGCCCGGGCGGGCGAGGCCACGCGTCCCCCAGAGACACCGCGTTTCTCACGGCCCGCCAGCGTCCGGTGGGGCCGGGAGGAGGAAGCCATGGCCCGTAGGAACGTCTCTGCAAAATACGGATTTCCTTCCAGAGTCTTCTGCGCATAGTCTTACAATGACATCATGACGCGCCCCAGTCTGCAGCCTGTTCGGGCCTTTCACGCTGTTTTCAGCGCCGCCCGTGCACTTGGGGAGGCTGTTCTGTGCAGGGTGATCTGAAAACAGAAGGCATTTCCCACCGTGTTTACGATGACGATGAGATTCTAAGGCAGTAGCTTGCTTTCCATGGTTTAGGTTAGCGCTTTGAACCCGCGCGCCACAAAGACATGTGACACATGCGACACCCGGCTACTTAGACGGGGCGGCCTCTTCCCCTTTAGGTTGTCACGTAAAAGGTGACCGCAGCCCGCACAGCAACAGCCGTCCGATGTGAACGCATCAAAATTATACCGATTTTTGTGTCCGACGGCAAAAAAATCTATGTTTTGGTGCCGCCGAGTTTTAGTAACTAGTTTATGTGCCACAAGATAGAAAAGGTGGAAAGTCACTGGTTTAGATTATATTCTCTCTTTTTGAAGAATTTATTTTATTATTTTTCTAATATATGTTTTTATTGATTTCAGAGAAGAATGGACAAGGAGAGAGATAGAAGCATCAATGATGAGAGAGCATCATGGATCGGCCGCCTCCTGCACGCCCCCCACGGGGGATGGAGCCCACAACCCGGGCCTGTGCCCTGACCGGGAATCCAGCCGTGACCTCCTGGTTCATAGGTCGACGCTCAACCCCTGGGCCACGCCGGCTGAGCTAGATTATATTCTGAAGATGGATTCTGCTGGGGGAGCGAGGGGTCAGCCTTGTGACCCTGAGAAAAGAGAAGTAAACAAACAAAATACAAAACAACCACCATCAAGAAAAAAAGTCACGCCGTGGATGGAGCAAACCATCCCACTTCTCTACAGAAACGGAGGCGTAGCCGCAAGGAATGGCCGCGCCTGAAGCCAGGTCAGCGCCTCCAGCCACCCGTCCTCGCGGGCCGGGGACTCCCGCCTTCAGGACGCGCCCGGCAAGGTCCCGTTTGGTCGGGCGGGTGCGGCGCGGGCCTCGCCGAAGCCCTCGCAGGGCCGGCCGGCCGGGAATCAGAACAAATGTTTAGTGTTAAGGGAGCCGAAGTGACGGGAGAATCTCATATGTTATGATTTATGCGTCCGTCATCCCTAAATGAGAAAAACGCCGGTTCCGATCGCCGGAGCGGTATCTGGTCTCTCGTAGAGGAAGATTAACCACGCGGTGACGGCGCTCCGGGGGCCTCGCACTCTCCCCATTCTGTAACCGGGATTCGGGCGAGATTTAATCACCGGCCCAGTTCTAATGCCGCTCGGTGCTGGCTTCTGTTTTGAATTTGCCTCTGTTCGCGTCATATCCAGAGAGGCTATCTGTCTTCTGTTCAGCGTTTGTAAGCCACGTTTTCAACTTATAATCTATAATAAATAAGAGATAATCCATCAAGTCAAGTTCACCGGGGGAAGCTGGCGGAGCCACGGGTTTTTCCCAGGCCTGAGGAGATACACACACACACATACACAAATTGGTTATGAACAAATAATACATTTATTACACATTACACATTTATTTAATATATTTGTTATAGCTATGTATATATTCATTAATATCATTTAAAATTGTATTTTAGGTGGTGGTAGATTAGGGTAAAAAAAAAAGGGATTTTAAAAAATATTCACTCAAGCCGGGCCAGTGTGGCACAGAGGCTGAGCGTGACCCAGGAACCAGGAGGTCACCGGTTCGATTCCCCGTCAGGGCACATGCCCGGGTTGCAGACTCAGTCCCCTGTAGGGGGCGTGCAGGAGGCAGCCAAGCAATGATGTTCCTGTCTCATGGATGTTTCTCTCCTTCTCCCTTCCTTTCTCTCTAAACATCCATAAAAAATATTTTTAAAAATATTTACTCATTTCTCTCAATTTGGCGAAACAAAACAAATTTCCATTCCAATGTGGAACGCTGTGTGCAGTCTCAATGCGATGCGTGTAATTGTCTCCCGTGTTTAAGAATCCTTTCCTCGGGCTTGTCTTTGGGCCAGATTCCGGTTAAACGCCAGTTCTCAGGTTCGACCAACTCCGGCCGGTGCCTCCAGGCCGCATGCGGCGGCGCAGAGCAGGGCCGGGCCCTCCGTGTGGAGCGCGGTGGGCGCGGCTGCGGGTTCCAAGCTGGTGCGGGCAGAGCGGGGCCCTCAGGGGCCCGGACCGTCTGGGCTGTTCCTGCGGAGGCAGAAGGGTTGGATGTGATCAGCGGAGTCTCGGTTTCCGTTTCAGAAAAGCTCTGCGGGCGGCTGCCTGGCTGTGTTCAGCTCAGTTACCCCAGTTACTCACTGAGTGCCTACTGCGCGCCGGCCAGGCCCGCTCGGTCCGAGGGGTCTGAGTTGGCGGCCAAGCGCCCAAAGAGTTCAGGGCGAGGGCTGTTTCGTTGTTGTTGTTCCGGTGCACTGGGTGTCAGCCTGCGTCTTAAGTCCTCTTGAATCAGGTGAGTGACGGGCATTCATCCATTCCTTCCTGGTTTCATTCGTCCGTCGAGACCTCCGTCCTGACAGCTGGTAATGAAGACGCGGCGCTGCCTCAAACCACTATCACTCCCCGCCAGTCCAGTCGGGGTGTCTAGACACCTTCTCGGGGCTCGGGTTTCAGGCTGGAAGCCCCGGAAGGTCCTCTTTGGAGATCGCCCAGCGACAGAGACAGATGAGCGGTGGGTTTTCACGGGCAGAGCCTCCCCGGCACGGCCGCCTGGCCCACCCCGGGGCCACCTCCGCTGCCCGAGAGCGGGGAGCTCCTGGGGGCATGTCCGCGTGCTGTTCCCCCCCACGTCCTACAAAACCTGCAGCCTCCGAAACAGAGCGATGCCTCG
Source organism: Myotis lucifugus (assembly GCF_000147115.1). NCBI lineage: Eukaryota > Metazoa > Chordata > Mammalia > Chiroptera > Vespertilionidae > Myotis > Myotis lucifugus. The sequence continues at coordinate 5,211 of NW_005873596.1, read as the reverse complement.
GTCGCGCTGGACGCAGGGCCGCGTCCGAGAATTCCTGCGGCCTCTCCCGCGGCCTCCAGATGGCCTTGGGGGGGGGGAGGGGTCGCGTTACTGGGGGACCTGTGGGCCTGGGTTTGGGGAAGACACATTTTGTCCATTTCAGCTTGACCTCTCGGGGCCTCTGTGGTCAGCAGCCCCTCCCTTCACAGCGGCTTTGCTCCCAGTTCTCGCTCCCCAGCTGCTTCCCACCCGCAGGGATGTTGAGGGCACCTAGTGGAAGCGTCTTGCGTGCCGGGGCTCAGGGCTGCCAGCTCTTATGGGGGCACTGGGAGTCCCGGTGCACGGGCTGTCATATTGCTCCTGGGGGACCCTGCATGCGGGGTGCTTGCCCCAAGGACAGCGAAGAGGGCGGCTGAGCAGGCAACAGCATGGAGGGGGGGACAGGGACGGGGGAGGGCGGGGGAGGGGGCGTGGATGAAGGAGGAGGAGGTGGGAGGCCCTGGGCGAGGGTGTCCAGTGTAGGCCGCGTCTCCCAGCTCTGCAACTCGGGGTGAACCAGCTCATGTGTGCGGGCCTAGTGTCCTCACTAAGGAGGGGGGCAAAGACTACTGACCAAAGTCTTAGGCCCTAAGACTCAGGGGACCCTCAGTGCCGTTCTGATCGGATGGCGGGTGTGAACGTGCTTTGGAAACATTAAACACGGTGAGATGGGCGGGGTGGCCACGAATCAATAATCATCTACAATATAGGGTGTCTCCCAAAATGCATACAGTAGGTCCTCGGGTGACGTCGGAGATCCGCTCCTACGGCGACGTAATGCGATTTTCGCCGTAAGTTGGAACCCACCTACATAAGCACCTACGTCACTCACATGGAGCACAGACACAGCAGTAATGAAGGGAAACAGTAAAATAATTTAAAAGAAAGATGACAATTCCTGACCTTTACTTGTGGTAAATAAATAATAAAAAGCATAAAGCACATACGTACAGATGTCGAAATGACGGAACCTTTTTTTTTTTATAAATAAATGGGAGATGGAGACATAACCACGAAACCACGTACGTCGAGCCCGGTGTAACCCTAGCACTGCCTGTGCACACACCATGAATCATTATAAAGGCCGTGTTTACTAAAATACATTTCATTTTCAAAACCGACCTGCCAGCCGCTGAGGTGTGTGCACATTTTGGGGGGACGCCCTATGTATTTCTTTCATTCGTTGAGCACCTTTCGGTGGCAGGTTGGACCAAGAAATCTACACACTTTTTCAGAGGCAGAAGGAGGTCCCAGCGAGAGAAAAGCAAGGCGACCGTGAATTAGTGGGGATCCCGGCCGCTGGCCGCAGGGTTTGCCGCCGTGTAAACCGGGCAGACCAGCGGGGCCGGGCGAGGCCGCTGTGGGCAGGTGTGGGCAGCAGGCAGGCGGGGCGAGGCCTCTGGAGAGGGGGGCGGAGGAGGACTTCACGCCGCCCCGTGGGTCACTGACTCAATGCCAGACAAAAGCGCAGTCAGATCCGCAGGTCGGAACAGCAGCTCCAGCCTCCTTGGCTTCCCCGACATTTACCCGCCCGGCTGCAGCCATGGGCGGAGGCACGCGGAGCATTGGTCAAGGCGGCCACCGCGAGGATAGAAAATAAGTCCCGTAAATATCAGGAGATGACACGATACAGACCTCAGCAGGATTAAATGAGAAAGCAGCAAAAAGCAGGTGCCAAGAAAACCCCCAAATATTTAAAAAATTAAGGGGATTCTAAATAACCCATGGGCCCAGGAGTAACTCACCACAGACATTAGAAACTATGTTAACACGGGCGATCGTGGAGATGGGCATTTTAGAGTTTGTGATGCAGCTAGAAATGCTTACAGTGGACTTGATCTCTTTAAATATCTACATTAAAGAGGAAAAATTGTTTAGAATCAGTGATTTATATTTATACTAAGAAGCAAAAAAAAAAAAGAAAAAAGAAAAAGGTGAGACAAGTAAATTCAAAGCAAGTAGAAAGAAGGACGTAAAAAAGACAAGAACAGAAATATTCAAACAAATAAAACAGAAAATTAAGGAAGCCCCAAATTTGCTTTAAACAAAATTAAATAATTTAATAAACCCTTAGGAAGGTTAATCAAGGGGAAAAGCATCAACATAAAAAGTGAAGATAAAATGCCATTATCGGCACTACAATCCCTGAAAGCATGACCAGGACATTTTAATAAGTGACCCAAACCGGAAGGCAGGCGGGAACCTCGGGAGGTGCTGGCATAGCCCGGGGGGATGGTTGCTGGGTGCATACTCATCTCCATATTCATCAAATGTGCATGTTAGTTATATACAGCTTCCTGTCTACTACACATTTTTAAAAATGAAGCAAAAAACCCCAATCTTATTCCAATAAATTTGAGAATTTAGATAAACGAACAAATTCCCTGAAAACTATAAATTATCAAACTGATGCAAGAAGAAATAGAAACTCTGACCAGCTCTAGAACTATTGAAAATATCCGATTTGTTACTGATACTTTCTACATAGGAAATTCCAGGTCCAGTGGCTTCCCTGGTGCAGCCTATCAAACATTTAAGGAGGAAATAATGCCCGGATAACACCAATTCTTTCAGAAAGAAAGAGGAGAGGACAGGAGTGCTTAAAACTCTTTTTTTTTTTTTGAGGCCACTACCACCCTGGTACCAAAATCAGGTGAAGAAATTACAAGAAAAGAAAACCAGGCCAATATTTTGAACATGAGCCAGAGCATGCCTTTCACAGACCAACGCTCAACAAAATATTAGCAAGTGGAGTTTCAACTCGACATCACAAGACAAGCAGGGTCAGTCCAGAAATGCACGGTTGGTTCGAGGTTTGAGAATCACTCGATGTAATCACACTAACAGACTAAGAAGAAAGTTATTTTATGATCATTTTAACAGAAGCAGAAAAACCATTCTGCAACATCCATTCCTCAACACTCACTCACAGCAAGAACTCTCGGCAAACTGAGGCTAGAAGAGAGAGTCCTCAGTTCGATAAAGGGCATCGATGAACCAACGGATAACCTTGTACTTAACGGTGATGGATGCATCCCCCTAAACCGGCGAAGGAAGCCAGAAGTCAGTTCTCACCGCTTGGTAAGACCTGTGCATAAAAACTCAGCAAAACTAAAGGGCCACATAAACAAAGAGACATACCATATTCATGGATTGGAAGGTACAATATTAAGATGTCTCTCTTCTCCCAATTGATCTACAGCAGTGGTTCTCAACCTTCTGGCCCTTTAACACAGTTCCTCATGTTGTGGTGACCCCCAATTTCATTGTTACAAATTGAACATAATTAAAGCATCGTGGTTAATCACAAAACAATATGTAATTATATATGTGTTTTCCGATGGTCTTAGGTGACCCCTGTGAAAGGGTCATTCGACCCCCAAAGGGGTCGCGACCCACAGGTTGAGAACTGCTGATCTATAGGAAGGGCTGGCAAATTATGGCCCGCAGGCTGGTTGCTTGCTTTTGTAAATAAAGTTTTATTGGAATGCAGTCATGCCCACTAGTTTATGTCTTGCTATAGACGGTTTGAGCTTCAATGGCGGAGTTGACTACTTGTGATAGAGACTGTGTAGTCCTCAAAGCCTCAAACACTGTATTTACCATCTGGTGCTTTAAGAAGGTTTGCCCACCCCTAGTCTATAGGTTTCACACGATCCCAATCAAAATCCCAAGCTTTCTTACTCATTGTAGTATTGGTTTTACTTTGTCAAGGGTTATAACATTTATGCTCATTGGTTTTAGAGCAACAGTTCTCAACCTGTGGGTCGCGACCCCTTTGGGGGTTGAACGACCCTTTCACACGGGTCACCTAAGACCATCGGAAAACACATACATAATTACATATTGTTTTTGTGATTAATCACTATGCTTTAATGATGTTCAATGTGTAACAATGAAAATACATCCTGCATATCAGATATTTACATTATGACTCATAACAGTAGCAACATTACAGTTATGAAGTAGCAACGAAAATAATTTTATGGTTGGGGGTCACCACAACATGAGGAACTGTATTAAAGGGTCGCGGCATTAGGAAGGTTGAGAACCACTGTTTTAGAGAGAGAAGAAGGGAGAGAGAGCGAAGCATCAATGAGAGAGAAACATCAATCGACATCTGCCTCTTGCATGCCCCCTATTGGGTTGAGCCCGAAACCCAGGCATGTGCCCTGCCAGGGAACCCCGGAAACGGCCCGCACGCCCTGCTGGGGAACCCCGGAAACGGCCCGCACGCTGAACTTGACCCGTGTTCACGTGTGGTTGTGTGAGGTGCTTGCTGGCAGGGAAGCCCCGTTCTCACCCTCCTCCCCACCTGGACGGCGGAGAGGCCTGCACACCCACCATCACCCAGCATGGAAGCAGACGCAGAGCCGCGGCGGGCACAGCCCTCGGGACAGACGGAGTGAGGACACGTGGAGGGGGACTGGGCAGTGGTCGGAGGCCGGGTGCCGGGCAGGAGGGCCCGGTGTGGCGCGTGCGATGCCGAGCTGGCCGTCCGCGGTGTCTTGTCCTGGAAACACGTCCTCCACGGCGTGCAGCTGTCCTCGGGCCTGTCCCGCACTGAACTTCTGGGACCTGTCCCGCACTGATCTCCTGGGGCCTGTCCCGCACTGATCTCCTGGGGGCCTGTCCCGCACTGAAATCCTGGGGGCCTGTCCCGCACTGATCTCCTGGGGCCTGTCCCGCACTGAACTCCTGGGGCCTGTCCCGCACTGAACTCCTGGGGGCTGTCCCGCACTGATCTCCTGGGGCCTGTCCCGCACTGATCTCCTGGGGCCTGTCCCGCACTGATCTCCTGGGGCCTGTCCCACACTGATCTCCTGGGGCCTGTCCCGCACTGATCTCCTGGGGCCTGTCCCGCACTGATCTCCTGGGGCCTGTCCCGCAATGAACTCCTGGGGGCTGTCCCTCACTGATCTCCTGGGGCCTGTCCCGCACTAAACTCCTGGTGGCTGTCCCGCACTGATCTCCTGGGGGCTGTCCCACAAATGAACTTCTCGGAGCTGTCCGCACTGATCTCCTGGGGACTGTCCCGACACTGATCTCCTGGGGACTGGCCCCCACTGATCTCCTGGGGGCTGGCCCGCACTGAACTCCTGGGAGCGTGTCCCACACTGGACTCCTGGGGGGGTGTCCCCAACTGAACTACTGGGAGATGTCCCCCAAAGTCTTCTGGGGACCTGTCACGCA
>NW_005873595.1:16217-24170 GCF_000147115.1 Myotis lucifugus | reverse complement strand
TGTTTAGCTTCTATATTTGCAACATAGTTGCTTAGAGTTGCAGCTGAGAGGCCGGCAAGTCAGGCGGGGAACGTTGGAGTCCGCCATCACTGGAGCAAGCAAGCCACCCTGTTAGCTTTAAGCTGCCTGGCTGCCGGCTGCCATCGTGGCTGGCAGTTAATTTGCATATCTCCCTGATTAGCCAATGGGAAGGGTAGCGGTTGTACGGCTAATTACCATGTTTCTCTTTTATTAGATAGGATGGAAGTACATATGTCGAGGCAGAAAATATCAACAAAATCTTAACATTTCCACAAACTATATTGAGTATGGTTTCCTCTGGATATAGTTAAGAAACAGATATCTACCTAGAAATATGAATAACTCCCCTCTCAAAAAGATCAATTAAATTCTATAGAATATTGATTTAATAATTTAACAAAACAAATACAAATATTTGCTTTGTTTTCACTTCAATAAAATCTATAGACATGAGAATTAGGTTATGGCCTGATATTTTTTTAATCTAGATTAAGCTTTTATATTTCCTATAATAAATATTATAACACCGAAAATAAGATAAATGTGCTGCCACCTGCAAATCTGCCTGGGTTCTTGTTCCAGCATTAAGAAGGGTTCAGCACCCTAACTGGTTTGGCTCAGTGATCAGGGGGGTTGGGGCTCCGTACCCTGTCACACACAGAGCAGGGCCGATCAGGGGGTTGAGGAGCTCCCCATCACTCACAGAGTAGGGCCGATAGGGGAGTTGGGGCACCGCCCCCTGTCACACTCAAGGCAGGGTCGATGGGGAGGTTGCGGCGTCACCCCCTGTCATGCACAGAGCAGGGCCGATCAGGGGGTTGGGGTGTTGCCCCCTGTCATGCACAGAGCAGGGCCCATCAGGGGGGTTGGGGCTCCGTACCCTGTCACACACGGAGCAGAGCGTCGGCCTGCGGAATGAAAAGTCCCAGGTTCGCTTCCGGTCAAGGGCATGTACCTTGGTTGCGGGCACATCCCCAGTAGGAGGCGTGCAGGAGGCAGCTAATCGATGTTTCTCTCTCATCGATGTTTCTAACTCTCTGTCCCTCTCCCTTCCTCTCTGTAAAAAATCAATAAAATACATATTTTTTTTTAAAGTCACAATAATTAGTGTGACTGAACATACTTTGTAGAATGTATTAAACAAATACAGATTCCAACACTTTACTCCTCAGATTTTCTAATTTAGAGGAATGAGAAATTCAGGAATCTGCATACCTAGCAAACACTGAATAGTTTTCACCCAGGAAGTAGATCTGATGATATTTTGAGAAAACTTGCTGTGAAGTAGTGTGAGCCAAGTTGTACAAGTTAAAGTCCCTGTTATTATTGTCTCCTCTCCTTCACTACACCTGGGGTTTATTTTTCCCACAGGAAAGCTGAGAATTTGAAACATTCCGGCTCCTATGGAAAACGTCTCTCCTTTCCCTCTCTTAATGCAATCAAAGTGGCTTTCAACTGGATTTTTGCCAGCTGTGTTTAGCAGAGGGGAAATCTGTCTGTGAATAAAATCGAGAAATACTTAGGAGGGAGGTATCCCTCTTCCGCTCAGACTGAGCAATACAAAGGTGCCCTCTTGTAATTACAGGTGATGTGGAAAGTGGCTTTAAAGCTTCACAACTGATAAAGAGCAAAAGGAAGTACAACTGGTTGTGCTGCTGCGGAGGCTGGCAGCCCCTAATCGTGAGCCACGCAGGCTGCCCAAGCTTGGCCGAACCACACACACCAGGCACTTCTTTGAAAGAGTTGCTGATTCTGAGTTTCGAAAAGCTGCTTCTATTTCTGTAGCACCTCCAGCCAATGACTTTTCGTAAAATCTCATAGCAAATACATTTGCTTCTTGAACAAAACTTCTGCAATTACTTGAAACATAGGACAAACTTGTGGCATAAAATTAGGTGAAGGGTCTTTGTTGCCCACAGATATGATAAAACACCAGCAACATTAAATTTTAACTGCCGATAGTATTTGGACACTTATGTCCCAAAAACGTATTTGCCTTCTCCATATGCTGACTCTGGAATTCAGTGCTTTTTCTCATGATTCACTTCTCATAGATTTCTTGTTGTAAGGCCCCCATTAAAGGGGCTCATTTTTCTCTTCTCCAGGAAACTATCATTTCCTTCAATGACCAGTGTCCTAAGGACTTGTGTTGTGATCTGAGGGATTTATCATCAACACCATGTATCACATGCACAGTATCAAGTCCCTGTGTGTTTGCATATAAATCATGATTCTTCCTAAACAAGCCCTTCCTTATTCCAAAGGGACTTGAGAGAGATTTCATTCATTTCCTAGAGCTTGAGCTCTCTCTCTTTCACTCTCTCTGCTCTTTCTCCTTTTATTCAGACCCTTTTGCTGATTTCACCACAAACGTATCACACCATTGCCATGAGCCACGTCCTGTTGTAGAGAATGGAACTTACATTTACAGGTTCATATTCCAGAGTCACTTTCTTCCTAGGATAATTAGATCATCCATTGGTGCGTTAGTTTTTTGGGACTCCAGACCTTCTTCCCCTGTCAATTTCCTGTCCGATTAGTGGTATTATAGTGTCAAAACCAAAACTGGTTCCTGTTAATTTCTGCCTGTCAAAATCCTACCCATCCTATAATGCTAACTCAGTTGCCATATTTTTATTCTTTAACACTTGGATCACTAGCAAATTGTGCTCTTTTTCACTGCGTTCGAACAATGCAGCAACTATTGTTATTCCATTATTGCCTGCTGGAAATATATAATCATCCATATTCTTTTGTAAACTCTTTTGTATTAAATTTTTTTCTATGTATGAAATTATTTATTATTCTATTTTTCCCAGTTTTGTCTATGTGCATGCATAAGCAGTAAGTACATGCTTATCGACATGGTTTCTACTTATTTTCATAAGTCCTGTTCTTATTTGTAGTAACTTCAGTTGTGCCCTCTAAAAAAGAAAGATATTTTTGTACTTGAAAATAATACATATATAAAATATGAAATAAATAACTAATATAGAAAGTTAATTTTAAAATACCCTTTATTATTAAGAGTAGCTATCCAATCATCCCGAACCTCCATTAACAAAATTTATTCCACTTCTGTGAATGAATGAAAACAATTTCTCAGTTTACAGTAGTATTAGCATGTGATTTCACAGTTACATACTTTCTCCTGTTAACAGTGAAATGTGAACTGTGGAAGGAAAAGATTCCCAGTGTTGTTATATACTAATGACACTTGATTTCAGTCCCCATTTAGCCATGTACATGGTATGCAACCTTGGGCAAGTTACTTAACCTCTTTGTGCCTAAATGCCTTCTTGGTACAAAGAGGATAAATAATTCTGGCTTGTGAGAATAGGCTTACTGTTAAGTATTTTAATTTATGTAAAACACTTAAACACTGCATGGTGTTCTTAGCTTGTTACCAAAGGCTTACTATATGCCAATCATTGGCCTAAATACAAACATGAATGTTCCAACAGTTCTGAAAGAGGTATTGGTTATTTAATAGAAGCGTAAATGCCCCTTCTGCTACCGGGAAGACTGTGATACTTCAGTTCTTGTCTTCTTGCAGGAAAGATTTCAATCAAGAGATAAAATGCAGCAAAGCAAGCAAGAATGTATTGGCTGCAGCAAAAACACACTTGGGATATAGTAATTGGACACTTATGTCACAAAAAATGTGTTCATAAGAAAGGCATAGAAGAAGCAACAGGAGGCCCTTGGCTGGGCTGCTTTGGCTCACTGGGAAGTCAGAGAAAAGGGGGCCTTGGAGACAGGGTCAGGGGGTTAGACTGGGACAAGCTGCTACTTCCCACTGCTACCCTGGTTGCAAGTCTTCTGGGGTCCCTTAGAGGGGCTAAGGCAGTGGTTCTCAACCTTCCTAATGCCGCGACCCTTTAATACAGTTCCTCATGTTGTGGTGACCCCCAATTTCATTGTTACAAATTGAACATAATTAAAGCATAGTGATTAATCACAAAAACAATATGTAATTATAGGTGTGTTTTCCGATGGTCTTAGGCAACCCCTGTGAAAGGGTCGTTCGACCCCCCCAAAGGGGTCGCGACCCACAGGTTGAGAACCGCTGAACTAAGGGAAAAGGGAATGGTGAGGTTGTGCTCCCTTGAGGGAGGGTGTGCTGGGTCCTTCATCCTGAGTGTATTTATCTGTCTCTTACAGGTGGAAATCTCAGGGGAGGTCCCACGGGAGTGTCTCAATAGAATATTCATCAGCTTCCCAGGTGTGCTCTTTCAGGGTCCTGGTCTCCACTGATTGGTCAGCACCAGGGCAGGGGGTCATTAGTCAATACAGCTGTTCCTGAGCCTGCCACACTGTCACTTCTCTGGTTTTGCTGCTTTTCAGGGCCTGGAGCTGAAATACAACCGCAGCCTAGATGTTATCTCTAGGGAGGAAAAGGTGGGGGTGGGGGGGTCCAAACCACAAGTCTAGGGATATGAAAAGTCAGGGGGTCCAAACCGCATGACCAGTGATATGCTAGGGGAGGAACAGTTACCCTGGGGGCAAGGTTCTTATCTTCCCAGTTTTGCCCCTGGCTAGGCATCCAGGGCTTTCTGCTCTGATGAGTTTCTTCTGTACCTGGCCCATCATCCTTGATCTGCTCATGTCTGTCTAACTGCCTACAACAATTCTTTTTCTCACTCATTGATTCAACAAATATTTTTGAGCCACTACTACGTGCTTGGTGGTGTCATAGGCATAAAGTTGGCAGGTGAATCTCCATTATGCAACTTACATTCTAAAGGTAGGGGGAGAGATAAATGACTGTATCAATAAGGTAGTCACCTGATGTTGGGTAAAGAAACACTGAACACTTGCCGAAACCGGTTTGGCTCAGTGGATAGAGCGTCGGCCTGCGGACTGAAAGGTCCCGGGTTCGATTCCGGTCAAGGGCACGTACCTGGGTTGCGGGCACATCCCCAGTAGGAGATGTGCAGGAGGCAGCTGATCGATGTTTCTCTCTCATCGATGTTTCTAACTCTCTATCTCTCTCCCTTCCTCTCTGTAAAAAATCAATAAAATATATTTAAAAAAAAAAAAAAAAGAAAAGAAACACTGAACACAACCAAAGGAATAAAAGGTGACCACAGGTATCCTGTAGACTGGGGAAACCGCTAATTTGAAATTTTGATAATGATAAGGAGACAGTCATGAGGAGATTAGGTTTAAATTTTTCTAGGGAGGAGAAACAACAAATGCAAAAATCACAAAAAGGAAATAAAAACCTTGCTGTGTTTGAGAATCAGAGAGAGATCCATGGGCTGCAGTTTAGTGTGTGAGCGGCAGAAGGAGGAGGAGGTAGGGGCAGTCCCTGTACTGCCTTCAGGCTGTAGAAGAAAGTTTGGATTTTATTTTAAGGCAATGGAATGCCGCTGAAGGGTTTTTAAAATAGAAAAACATAATCTGATTTGTGTGGTAAAATTTCACACTGCCTGCTGTGTGGAAAATGGATTATAGGAGTGGAAATGAAAAGGCAAAGACAAGCGTTAAGAAGCAGTTTCAATATCTACATATACCAGAATGGCAGCTTGGTTAGAAAGTCAGAGGCTATATTTGGGGACATCGATTTACTTAGAAATTTCACTCCACAGGAAAATCTCGTCCTTAGTAATTTAATTAGTGCATGATACTAATTAATGAATTACAACATGGTCCTACGGCACAGAATGAAAGTTTAGAAGGATGAGCAGGGTATAAAATAACATTTGATAACTGGTACTCATATATCAGACGATAGCTGTATGGCACCCTGTCAAATATCTGAGATTTGAATGGTATAATATACAGTATTTTATATGCGTTTTTGTCTCACATAGACTGACTTATTTTCACTGTTTAAATACATGAGTGGCAGCTGAACCCAGTTTGAAAGCTGCCACAATCCTGGAAGAATGGAAAAGCAGAACTTTTGGAAAATAAACTGAAATGTTTTGACTACTCTCACAGTTGTTAGAAAGTTGCAGGGGAAGAAAACAGCCACATCTGATAGGAAAAATGGTTTAGTTACTGTTGTATAAATTACAAATCTCAAGTGATATGCATTAAAATCCTGATGGTTATATTTATTTGGCTATAGCATTACTAAGAGCAATTGTCATTATTGTAGGTGGGGAAAAATATTCACTTACCCATACGTTATCTAAGAAAAAACAGAATTGCTAGTTCTGACTGTTTTCATAGACATTTATTAAATACCAGTCTTAGGTAGGAAGTCAGACCCGAACGGCTGGGGCGGGCCTGCCCGGGTCCTGGCAGGGGTGGGACCAGCGTGGCGCTCAGACCGCCTCTCTATGGGCGGCCCAGCCCAGCAGGCAGGTGGGAGCCAGCAGGCTCCAGGCGCCAGCTCAGAGGAAAACGTGGCCTCAAGGCCCATGCGACCTTCCTAGGGCACTGGACTAATTTTAATAAAATTTGCATTTCTGTTTGACCCCGCCCCCATGGGTTTTTCCCGTATACATTATGGGTAAGGGCCTGCCCAGAAGAAAGGACGTTTCTGTCAATCATCCCTGATGCAAATGAAAGGCTCCACCCAGAAAATCCCTCTTTTAAACCCAGAAGGTGGGGGCCGAGCTCTCTTTCCCGCAGGCTGTCCCTCCAAGTAGCAAGGCCAGGCCGTTCCCTTTCCCCTTCCCTTCCCCACAGGCATGTGTCCCCCAAACTCTAGGGGACCCCATGAGACTTGCAACCAGGGGAGATGAGCAGCTGCAGCTCTCCCTGGGCTCCCCCCCTGAACCTGTCCCTAAGGCCCCCCCTTTCTCTGGCTTCCCACTGAGCTGAAGCTGCCCGGTCTCCCCTCCCCCCTCCCCTCTCCCCCCTCCTCTCCTGCTCTTCGTTTGGAATGTATCTTCAATAAACTGCATTTTTGCTTTACTTTTATTTTCGTTGAGCTTAAAATCTTTTCTGTGTTAATGAAAAGGCTGAGATCCCAGCTGGTAACCCCAATCAGTAACAGCAGCACTTGACTGTGCTCTCCAGCATTTTACAGCTGTCTGAGAGGACCAGGCATTAACAGAATTATTTGAATATAACATGGAAAGTGGTTTAAAAAAAAAAAAAAGAGGGCACAAAGAGTACTCCATAGCCCAGCAATAATCAAATGTTCCAACCACCACATTCACAGTGACTTGGTAGAAGAGATGGTGACTATGGTGACTCTTAAAGAAATGAGCAGGAGTGTAGCAGGTAAAGAAAAGTATAAGTGCTGTCCAGGCAAGGAGGCAGCATGAGTAATACAAGGGTGACCTAGAAAATATGATGAATGAAACAAAATGGCATATAATTCTATATTATGAGAGCATGGTGGGTGCTGTGAGATTTGATTCTATGGAAGTATTTAAGGAAGAACTTGTATTCAGTAACCTTAATCTATATGTGATAGAGAATCTCTGAAGAGTTATAAGCAGGAGAGGTCTCAAGGATACCTCAATATCTACCAAAAAAAATGAAAATGAAAAATTCAGGTGATCATTCAGCAGTTATTAATGATTAAATGATTAATTTAACATTAGTAATAGCTATATCTACACAAAACTTGGAATATATATTAAACAATAATGACTGAAATATGTGCTAGCATATGTAAAACTACATATATGTATACATATATACACACATACATTCAAATATATTTTGATTATAAATTGATTCTAAACTGCCCCAAATTCTTTACATATTGCATTTATGTTGCCATATAACATTGTAGTTGATGATCTTTTTTTTACTATTTATAGCTGCCAAAGCTGTTTCTTAACTATTTATAAGCTATAGCTAAGTGTTACTAGCCTCAAAATTCTAGAGATAGGACTTCTGCTCTAAGTCCACTCTTTCTCAATCTAACATTGAAGCTCTATGCCTTATTAATTTACCAGACATTTATAGACGATACTTAGTGTATTAGTTGCTAGGTTCTGTACAAAGTACCATAAACTG
>NW_005873595.1:11632-16117 GCF_000147115.1 Myotis lucifugus | reverse complement strand
TGGAGAATTTTTCAGCACTAGGGTGCGCTAGATGGGAAAAAATGGAGGTAAAAACAGGGTAGGTGGGTCAGTGTGAGGACATCACCGTTTGCCAGTTGATGCTTACTGAATGAGGTCAGGCTCCTATTCTCCTACAGACTGGGGATATGGGATCCTGCCTTTCTTGATGCTTGCATTTCAAAGAAAGGACTGCCAGATCCTGGCTTATGAAACAGGCATGAGAAGACTTACATCTCAAAGGAGTAGAGAAAGAATTTATAATTGCAAGTTTTCTGAAGTAAATGTGTTAAGATAAGGAAGCTCAGGGGCCTAGAGTCAGGAGGGAACTTCTTTAAGATGTAGTCAAGCTGAGGGTAATACCAAGGCCCTCTTGGTCCGCTTAAATAACAGAAATTACGTCTCACAGTCCTAGAGGCTAGAAGTCTGAGTTCAAGGTTTCAGTGGGTTGGTTCCTTCTGAGGGCTGTGGAGGAGATACTCCAGGCCTCTCTCTTGCCTTCTTGTTTGCTGTTGGTCTTTGGCATTCCTTGGCTTCCGTTGCATCACCCTGATCTCTGCCTTCATCTTCACATTGTGTTCTCCTGTGTGCCTGTCTGTGTTCAAATATCCCCTCTAATAAGGACACTGGTCTTATTGAGTCAGGGAGCGACCTACTCCAGTATGACTTCATCTTAACTAATGACATCAGCAACCATCCTATTTTCAAATAATGTCGCATTCTCAGGTACTGGGGGTTAGGACTTCAATATATGAAATGAATCAACCCATAACACTTAATGTTTATGAGTTAAAGGGCACACTTAACTCAAATGGCTCCTGACATATTGAGAATTAACACTTAAATGGATTTCCACTGCAATGTAAGACTACTTCCACTGCAGTGTAGCATTTATTATACCTAATGTTTATATGTATATAAACATTAGTTTATATGTATATAAACATTAGTTTATATGTATATAAACATTAGTTTATATGTATATAAACATTAGTTTATATATATTTAATGTTTATATATATATTTAATCTGATTAATAAGCTCTTTGTTTATTTTAGAGAAAACGCTTGCCAAAAAATATTCAATATTAACCACTACAGTAAAATTTTCCTCATTATAGCTAAAAATAGAGTAATAGAGTAATTAGTTTTCTCCTAATATTTGCATTTTTACTATATTAATATAAGGTACCTTAAAACTTTCATGACTGGATTGTTATAGGATTTTGGCATGTGCAATTAAATCTCAATTAATGAATATGAGGTTCATTTCCAATTAAAAATGTAAAGTCAAAGAAAAAATGTAATTCTCCAAGAATATATAGTTTTTGTAGCTTAATCTAATTAATATGGATTGGTAAAGTGATGCCTAAGTTAATTCACTGTAAATAATTGTATCTGTGTAAATATTTTTATCTTGCTATTTTAAGTTCACACCGGTTTTTATAGACGAAGGTATGAGTTGTTCTCTTATATTTAACTACAATGTAAAAAGCTGTTAGTTAAACCTGTTTTATCTTTCTCTTCTCTGTCTCTAAGGGACACTCAAGTTCAACAGGTGATCAGAGAGGAACGAGGAGATGATGGGGCAATGGAAGGTGGAACAGGAGGGTGTTGATCGATTATGTCAACAACAAAAGTGATCTTGAAGCTAAGAATAGAACAAAGCAGTTAAAGACATCCCATACAACATGGTAGGTGAAAACTGGTTTTATAGGCAGTTAAACTGAGTGAAAAGAAAGGAAGTTTTTTAATAAAGAAAATAGCTCTCTCAAGTTTCTTAGAAACAAGAAGGAAAAGTAAAATATCATTTTTGGAAGCAATTTGTGATATAATGGTACCTGAATACTCTTTAAAATCGTGCTATGTGAAATAAGCCAGTCAGAGAAAGACAAGAACCATCAGCCTGCGGACTGAAAGGTTCCGGGTTCGATTCCGGTCAAGGGCATATACCTGGGTTGCCGGGACATCTCCAGTAGGAGATGTGCAGGAGGCAGCTGATCGATGTTTCTCTCTCATCGATGTTTCTAACTCTCTATCTCTCTCCCTTCCTCTCTGTAAAAAATCAATAAAATATATTTTAAAAAAAAATTATGCTAAGTGAAATAAGCCAGTCAGAGAAAGACAAGAACCATATGATTTCACTCATATGTGGAATTCATGCATAAACTGAACTACCAAGCAAAATAGAGACAGACTCAGAGAGCAGGTGGACAGCTCTGGTGGGGGGAGATAGGGCTGGGGGAGGGGGAAAGAGGTTGAGGAAAAAAGAGAGAAAAAAACTTATGACATGGACAACAGTGTGGTGATTGAGGGGTGAGGGGGTGAAGTTGGAAGAGGGCATAGAGGGGATAACTGGTGATGGAAAAAACAAAATAAAATAAAAACTAATATTAAAAAAAACACTAGAGGTAGTATCCTAATGGAGACTAAAAACACAGACTATATTTTTAGAAATCATTAGAAATTATTTTTCAACTCTGCATTTTCTTTAACCTTGAAAATATATTACATTAAAGAAAAAAAATAAATAAGAAAGCAATAGTAATGTAACCGTTTTTAAATTTTGTTTTGTTTTTGCACAGGATAATATACTTATACCTAAAGTTTCCTATAATTTAAAATGACTTGCCGAAACCGGTTTGGCTCAGTGGATAAAGCGTCGGCCTGCGGACTGAAAGGTCCCAGGTTCGATTTCGGTCAAGGGCATGTACCTGGGTTGCGGGCACATCCCCAGTAGGGGATGTGCAGGAGGCAGCTGATTGATGTTTCTGACTCTCTATCTCTCTCCCTTCCTCTCTGTAAAAAAAATCAATAAAATATATTTTAAAAATAAAAAATAAAAAATAAAAATAAAATGACTGAAATAAGACAGAGTCTTGGCTGAAAAACAGTTGCTCTTGAAAGAAAAAGGAGTTTAATCCTGGATTACTGCAAACCATGAGTAGAAAGTGAATGGAATAATCTTTTAGGAGGAAATATTGTGGCCAAAAAGCAAGCCAGGGAATTTTGTTCACTTTTTTTATTGCGGTGACGTTGGTTAATAAAATTATATAGGTTTCAGGAGTACAATTCTATAATACATCATCTGTATATTGTATTCTGTATTCACCACCCCAAGTCAAGTCTCCTTCCTTCACCATTTATCCCCCTGTACCTTTCCTAACTCCCCCCATTCCCCTTTCCCTCTGGTAATCACCATACTTATGTCTATGAGGTTTTTTGTTTGTTTTTGCTTAATCCCTTTACCTATTCGCCCAGTCCTTTACCCTCACCCCTCCAGCAGCTGTCAGTCTATTCTCTCTGTATCTATGAGTCTGTTTCTATTTTGTTCACTCTTGCATTGAAGTTTAAAGTATTTGTTTCAAGGTTTCTAACTAAAGTCCTTTGCTAAAAAGAAATAAAAATGCAGGCTGATTCCTGGCTATGACCTAACATTAACTTTCCTTATGGTGTGTCTTTTTTATCAATATAGTCTAAACAAAGTATAGCAGTATCCTAACTGTAACTATCTGATAATGCTTATAGTATACTACTCATTGTATTTAATGAGCTACATGGATTTTTTTTATTCCACATTAGATCCTGTGCTTTGTCACTAAAGTCTTTTGATCTTTCTAAATTTTGTAAAATATTTTAGAAAAATAATTAAACTGTTGTTCTATCATTCATCATGCGCAGTGGTTCTCAACCTTCTGGCCCTTTAAATACAGTTCCTCATGTTGTGACCCAACCATAAAATTATTTTCGTTGCTACTTCTTAACTGTAATGTTGCTACTGTTATGAATCGTAATATAAATATCTGATATGCAGGATGGTCTTAGGAGACCCCTGTGAAAGGGTTGTTCGACCGCCAAAGGGGTCGTGACCCACAGGTTGAGAACCGCTGCACATGGGTTTTGTGGATGAAGGTTTTGCTTCACTTTGAAATTTTATATATATATATATATATATATATATATATATATGTATATGTATATATATATATATATATAAAGATAAGGAAGCTCAGGGGCCTAGATATATCCCAGCCATAAAAAATAAGAAATCCTGCTATTTCCATGTATGGGCATTGAGGGTATTATGCTAAGTTAAAGAAGTCAGAGAAATACAAATACTATAGGATCTCACTTATATGTGGAATCTAAAACACAAAAACTCATAGAAAAGATATCAGATTTATGATCACCAGAGATGGGGTGTGTGTATGGGGGTGAGGGGGTTGAAGGAAGATAGTTATAAGATAAATAAGTACAGTACTAGGGGTGTAATATACAACATGACTATAGTTAACACTGCTATATGTGATATATCAAAGTTGGGGAAGAGAGTTATCATCACAGAATAACTCCCTCCCCCCCCTTTTTGTATTTCTATGAGATGATGGGATTTAAACTAGAATATTTTTTTAAATATACAGTAGATATTGTCCTTTAATAACATATGGATCCGGGATAATTAATGTGCATTATATACCTTTAATGCAGA
>NW_005873595.1:7211-10214 GCF_000147115.1 Myotis lucifugus | reverse complement strand
CGACCCTTTCACAGGGGTCACCTAAGACCATCGGACAACACATATATAACTACATATTGTTTTTGTGATTAATCACTATGCTTTAATTATGTTCAATTTGTAACAATGAAAATACATCCTGCATATCAGATATTTACATTACAATTCATAACAGTAGCAAAATTACAGTTATGAAGTAACAACAAAAATAATTTTATGGTTGGGGTCACCACAACATGAGGAACTGTATTAAAGTGTTGCGGCATTAGGAAGGTTGAGAACCACTGGTCTAGAGGCAACCAATCGATGTGTCTCTCTCACTTTGATGGGGTTTTTGGGGTTTTTTGCTCGCTCTCTATGTCTCTATCTCTGTCTCTCTCTCCCTCTCCCTTAAACTCTCTTTTAAAAAAAAATAAATGGAGACATATCCTCAGGTAAGGATTAATAATAACAACAACAAAAATTGATGATTTTTGTTATTATGTAAATAAAATTAAATTATGTAATTGAGTATTTCTTTAACCTATGAAATATATTACTACTAAACGCAAAACAAAGAATTTCATATCTGTACTACTAGAGTTTGAGGTGTCAGATAGATTAAACTGAATGTGTTTCCTTTTTAGTTATTTACAACAAAATACATCAAGTCTCAGGACTTTGTCTTGAGAATTGAGTCTGTTCCCCCTCAAATCTTAAAAACTACAACCTTATTGAATTAGAATGAGCCTGCAGAGAATTTGTTGACTAGATTAAATGAGAAAGTATATCAACTAGGCAACTTGTTCTTATTACACTAATAAGAAGGGTAAGACAATTTCACGGAGTATTTTTCTTTTATGAATATGTTGTAGTTTGACCTTAACCACATCTCTTGCTTTATCATCTTGTAATTGTTTACAACGTTATGTGATTGAATCAGATAACAATCCATTGAGATGCCTTGTTAAGGATAGGAATCTCTGGTGTGTATTTTTATGATTGAGCTAGTCGTAGGCCTTGCGACCGTGTAAATATTGATGTCTACATATAGGAACACATCATCCTAGTATGATAGTCAAATACACCTTTTGGTTTCCCGATTCTCTTCCTTTGCTCCAGTTATTCTTTCTGCTTTGATAGGACAGTTATCCTTCTCAATCACACTTCACTAGATGAACTATTTTAGCACATTAATATTTCCCTAAGGAGCATATCATTTGTTGAATAAACAGATGAAAAATAAAATTGTTTTCTTTCTCTCATATATCATAAGTCAGTAAGAATTGATGCTGTAACTGATGGAACTATATATTTTTGTTCAAAATTGCTATTATATGATGGGAGGTAGATACTCTTCATTTTTTTAAAAATATATTTTATTGATTTTTCACAGAGAGGAAGGGAGAGAGATAGAGTTAGAAACATCGATCAGCTGCCTCCTGCACATCTCCTACGGGGGATGTGCCCGCAACCCAGGTACATGCCCTTGACCGGAATCGAACCTGGGACCCTTCAGTCCGCAGGCCGACGCTCTATCCACTGAGCTAAACCGGTTTCGGCGATACTCTTCATTTTTAACTACGTTCATTTTTACTTTCCACTATTTAGTACACATATATAGAGAGGTATCTTCTGTTGATTCAGACTCAAGTCCTCTCTGGTTTTATCATTTCATTTAAGTCTTCTAATTATTAAATTGAATGTATTTAAAAATATACTTTGAGTGTTTATATGTGTATATGAGAGAAAGCAGGTATATGTTCTCCAAAAAGCATTAAGTTATATGCTATAGTACAGAGCTAAATTCACTCAAATTTGTTATAGGTCAACACAACATTCTCATGTGAAAGGAATAGCTAGCTTCAGTAACAACTAAATTAACCTTTTTCTCCTTACAAAGACTATCTATATCTATATGTGTAAGTATACTTATAGATATAGTTATGTAAATAAAATTAAATTATGTAATTGAGTATTTCTTTAACCTATGAAATATATTACTACTAAAAGCAAAATAAAGAACTTCATATCTGTACTGCTAGAGTTTGAGGTGTCAGATAGATTATAACTAATGTGTTTCCTTTTTGGTTATTTACAACAAAATAAACAAGGAAATATTAAAAATGGATTCACTGAATGTAAATTTAATAGTAAATGTTTTATCTTTATGGATCTGCTACCACTAATCATATCATCAATGATATGGTGTAGCATGAGTTCAGTGTCTAGATTTCATTACCTACAACACTATTTCATATTGATATATTACATTGTCTATGCCTGAGGCACTTTTTATTTTCATAACACTTTTACTTAAGCCATTCTGTTTTTAAAAACAGATATTACCTCTGGATTTTACAGTACAATGTAATTTCTTTTACTTTTTCATATTCTTTAGGAAATTCAATTAGCAGTTTGCTGTTTATATTATCATAGTGTTTCAAAATCCTTATTAAATGTGAATATATTAACTTTTTCAATGACAAAAATATGTAGTCTTACATTGGATATAATAGAATGCATTTCCCAGAAGGCTTGAAATAAAAACTTTTATTTTTGTCACATTTTAACTTGTCATCATGTTAGCTGTTGATTAATAATATTTGAATCAAATATTGTGGTTTGTCAATTTTTATGGTGTTCAGCCTACTTTTAGATTATTTCTTCCATGTTTCTGACTACAAGTAGAGGGTCTCCTTAAATTTTCTATTATGAAGACATGTAAATATGTTTAATCAATCCATGCTCAATTAAATATGACTTTTTTGCCTTGGTTGGTACCTGTCATATATACTTTATCCACAGTTAATATTTAGTTATCTACTTTGGTTAATAGACTGTATACTAATTAGTAGTGACTGCCTTATTCAACTTTGTATCTTCAGCAAAATTAATTCAGTTCTTATCATTTAGTAGATGCAAGGAATATTTACAGAATTAAATTTAGTGAATGATCACAGCATCAAACAAATCTAAACTATAACTGTATCAAAATGTATATACCATGTGTAAAACACTATAAAAAGGCAGAGTATCAAAGTA